>NW_027413129.1:300000-521642 GCF_048544455.1 Silene latifolia | reverse complement strand
GAATTGGTGGAGTGGTTTTGTGAGTCCTCGGTTTCCACCCGCCCCTGCTGATTTTGAGGCATGGCTAACACGGGCAGCGAAGGCTATAGGTTCAAGTCGCGGTTCAGTCTTGGTAGTCGAGAAGGATCTAACCCCTTCTTCTTGTAAAAGACTATTGTAAAAGAGATTAAGATTAGGAAGGGGATCCGTCCATAATATTTGGGAACGAGCATTATAAAAACGATCGTTTAAACCAATCAGGAAATCACGTACCCGTCGTTTCTCACGACAAGTTTCAAAAATACTTACCCAATCGCATTGACTCGGGTTGCACGAGCAAGATGGAATTGCATCATGTTCCATCAAATCGTCCAACAAACAAGTGATGCGGTCGTAATAAGCCATGAGAGACTCCGTGGAAGATTGACGACAAGCCATGATTTTTGTTTATAAGCGATAAACACGAGCATCATTACCTTGACAAAAGCGCTGCTTCATTTTGTTCCAGACTTGCTTGGCTTCGGGTCGATATGCGATGGATCGTCGCAAATCAGGTTCAATGGAATTAAAAATCCAAGTAGTGACGAGAGCATTCGTGGAGTGCCATGTCTTGAACTCCGCTGCAGATTCTGCGGGTTTAGAGATTGAACCATCGATGTAACCCAATTTGTCTTTAGCAAGGAGGGCAATATGGAAGGCGCGAGACCATTCATCATACTTATTACCATTGAAAGCAACTTGTGTGATGTTGCTTCCCGGATTTTCGACTTGAAGAACCGAGACAATTGACGAGGATTGTGAAGGAACGATTTTAGTGTTTGTCATGATGATAGGGAAGACGACAAGAAGTAGATGACGGCAGAGGGATTAAAAGAGAAAAGACCTAGCTGATACCATATTATGATTAGAAGATTGGAAGCAATTATATGAATATTATTACGTTGAATCAAATTGTGTTTGTACAATGCTAATACTTGAGTTTTTATACTCGACTATACAGTGTGAATGCGGAAATAAAAGATTATACATTAGCTAAAAAATCGACTTAAGAGAGGCAAAGAATAGTTGCCTTATTTACAAGATATGGAGCCGTTTGAGATATCGTTTGAGGCTCGTGTTAGTTATTCATATGTATTTTTGTTTTTACGATTGGTTATCAGTTATCTTACCTATCTAGCGGAGGACCAAAACTTGTTGGAATTTAGTTAGTTGGGGTATGTATGGACAGCCAACTTGGTGTACTAGGCTAAATGAATTCTTAAATCGTCAAGTCTGTCTTTGTATATTGACACGGCTATCGCAACCCTATCAAAGATAAAACCTAACGGTCTCAACTAAAATGTAGCGAGCGATGAGTATCGAATCCACAGGAGGTAATGTAATTATAGGTCATCTATTTCTAATCCTATGGTAACAATTGGGGGTTTGTTTGAAATTGGTTCTAAACTACGAAGTGTGAAAAGAAGATAAATAAAATAAAGAGCAGTAAAGGCAATAAAATACGATTAAACTATCAAGAAGAGAGGGACATGTCGGGATTTCGGTTCACTACGGTAGTCCAATAACTCAGCTGTAAATGACTCAGACGAACTAATGTGAGACGGATGTTAAAAGGTCCTTTCGGTCCACTTTCTATCCTAAAATACCACTAACTTAACTTTCGTCCTCATTAGGGTAGTCTACATTTTATAGCAGGCCTATTTAGTCCAATCTTTCGATCCAGGATTAATTTTAGCCGATTAATGGGTGACATAGAAGCGTGCACTCAACTAGGTCGAATTACAGGTTAAATTGCTATAGTGACGTAGTCTCGTAATTAATTCATCTGATTCATCTACTAAATCGTCATCTTCCTACCGCAGATTCCTAATCCCAACATGAAGGGAGTTTAGCTACTCATATCGGTAATTAAACTAACAGCAGACAAATTTCCAGCAGAAAACATAATGGATAAACAATAAATCGCAATAATGAAAATTAGGGCAGAGGAAAATAAGAACACAATTGAGAAATTAAAGCAACAAATGATTATTATTAATAAAGGGAGAGAAAGGATTACAATCAGTGCGAATCCGGCGTAAAGAACAACTGAATCCGAGCAATAATAACCCCAAAGCAAAGTAACAGTGAAAAGGAATAAAGTAACGTAGTAAAGTTTTTTACTGTCAAAGATAAAGTAAAAGCTAGATAAAAGATGATGTTTAACCTAGTTAACATAGGTTTAAATAGAAAAATTAACTAAAGTTTCGAAATAAAACATCACACGGACTGATTAAAAGCCCATAATGACGAAACCACTCGATCGAGTGGATCAAAACCACTCGATCGACCAACTCTCCAGCAAAAGTTACTCGATCGACCAAGAAATCACTCGATCGAGTAGATGGTCCTTGTGCAACTTAGTGATCGAGTGAAATGTTACTCGATCGACCATCAAGGCACATTAAAACCACTCGATCGAGTGTCAGAGGGTGTGAAAACCACTCGATCGAGTGACTAGACTTCATTTCAGCTCACGTCTGCGTCCAAGTGCCTCGTAATGCGTGCCACGACGCTTCCAAATGCAGTACCTCACTCTGGGACAATCCCGTCTCCTCTAAATGCATGCAAAAAGGATGAAAAGGAGTATGGTTCCACTACTTTCGCGATTATTCCTACAAAAAGGACAAAATACACCAAAGTAGCCAATTCGGGGCAAAATACCATAAAAACAAAGATAGAAATGCATAGAAATACGTGCTGAAATAGGCTAAAAAGACTATACATTAGGCACGTATCAAATCTCCCCAAACCAAACCTTTACTCGCCCTCGAGTAAACTCAAAACTAAACTAATGGAACGGAAATGATAACTCAGAGCTAGCTTAACTTGTCTACTTGAACCAATTTAATGCAACAAAAATCAACAGTTAAAGCCAAGCGATCAATACGCAAACGAATTATAAGTCGTTGTAAATAAAGCTGACCTATCGACCTTACAAGACCAATAAAACTGGACTCTCTCGAGGTCACTCTTCTCTCATGAAGCAAAGGGCAAATGTTGTATGTAAAAGAGAGAAGAAAAGACAGTCACTCACCTAACTGCGACCTACATAACATGCATGCTACAAAAATGAAAGACAATTCAAGTACTAATGCACAAATTCCAACCGATAATGTCCGTCACAGCCGAGGGTTTGCAAATAATATGGGAATAGTGAGGTTCAGGTGAGAAAAGGCAAAACAAGAATGGAAATGTGGAGGTAAAAGCGTCAAGCTAGTTCCTAACAAGACCATAATGAAACCATTCGGATCTCAACTGACTGAAAAACTAAGTACAAGTGCCCTTCACTTGGCACAAACTCACTAGACTCAAAGCACAATCTTCTCAAAAAATATGGGATAGAACGGAGGAGTCAGACGGTCACAAACTTCCCTTTTAAAAACACCGTCTGAAACAACTAACTGAAACAAACAATCCTTTTCGATTGTACGTCTTCAAACATCTTCTCAACTCTGACAAGAGGGCACAACTGTTTTCACAATTTTTTTTCTTTCTTTTTTTTTCGTTCCAGCTCTTTTTTTTTTTTTTTTTTTTCTGTTTTTCATCATTTTTTTTTCTTTCTTTCACGTTTTCTTTCACTCTTTTTTTTCTTTTCAATACTTTTTTTTCTTCTTTCCTCCTTCCTTAGTACAAACACCAACTCCAACAAGAATTACGGACCAAACTACAATGGAAAACATACCACAAAAGAACATACTAACTAGCTTGACTAGGCAAGCTTAGTTTGGAATGTAGCTAATGGGTCAAAAAGGCAAGTTTTGGCTAATGTGGAGCTAAATGGGTGAAAGATATAAAGAAAGGGGAATTTGCAAGACCCTCCCTGCATGTGACACCAACCACAAACCCGAATATGTGCATTTGACAAGAAATTGAATGTCATAAATGTGCAAAAGAGATGAACATGCTATGTGATGTGACCATAATTGGCGCATATTTAGCCCCCGAATTAGCCTTGTTCTCATGCTTTTTAGTGCTTATTTGGGTCATTTCTTATCTTTAGTTCTTTGTTTTGCATATTCTTTGAGATTTTGATCCCTTGGTAGGAAAGGAGTAAGAATCTTGCATTTTCATGGCAAAACGAGACTAAATTGATCGAATTCAATGACCAAGCATCAAGGAGAGACAAGATTAGAAGGCCTTTGTACATATTATAGTAGAAGAGCAATGTTGAGAAAAGATCCTTGAGTCCCCAAGGAAATCCCCAAGGAATTTATGAAGAAAAGGGAAGAAAAGAAGAAGTTATTATGCTGACTGACAATCCGAGCGGATTGTCAACAATCCGTCCGTCTCCGGCCCCAAAGACAATCCGAGCGTCCTTGCACGAATCCGCTCGGATTCCCCTCCACAATCCGCCGGATTCCCTGAATCCGCTCGGATTCCAACGGTGCAATCCGCCCGTCCCGACCCTATTCCGCCTTGATTTCTTCACAAAGACGGATTGTCTTCTTCAAGCTACGAAAAGAGAAGCCCTTCTCTCCAAAAATACCTGGTCCTCCTTGCTCAACTTAAAAAGTGTAATTACTAGTTTAGCCCTTAGTTAACCCTAATGCATCCTTCCTAATTTTCACTATAAATACCCCATTAGTCTAATTAGAGGAGCATGTTCTTCTTATCAATAATTAGTGTAGTTAATATCAATCAAATCTCTCTTTAATATTGTAATCAAGTATTAATCAAGTTTTAATCCAAGTTTTAGTTCTTTAATCTCTCTCTTGTTCATCCTTTATTTTGGGTAATTGAAGATTATTTGGGTTATTGTTGGGAGATTGACAACCTCTCAATCAAGCATTCAAGTACTTCTATTATTCTTGCTTTATTATTGGAATCATTAGTAGGTATAATCTCTTAATCCCTTTTTAATTATTGTTAATTACTTTCATTTATTCATCATGTTTCATATTGTTGGTATGATTGACAACCTTGCTAGCATGATCAACATGATAATGAGTGAGTAGTCTCTTAGCTAGGGTTAATGGGTGATTAGGGAAACCAACATGGGGAATGATTCATGCTTAAATTAATATGCTTTCATGTTTTATTTGCTTGCTTGTTTTGATCTCAACTCATGCACATGTTATATTTGATGAAATGCTAAGCCTATGAATCCTTGCATTTACTATCATCTTCTATCTTTTCAATGAGACTTGTAAGACATAACCCAACTCGAGTCTCATTAGACCATGCATGTTGTTGAGTAGGGAAGATTAAGTCGACTTGTAGGTGTTGTACAATCTAATCGATTCGGCTCCGGGACCCAAACTTTCCTAGGATTGTAAGATATAACCCAACTCAATCCATCACAACATTAATTGCTTGCTTATAATTTGAGAACATGTTTGTATGATCATATCCCATGATTCCCCTATGATCCCATGACACCCTAGTGCCTTTAATCAATTGTTTACACCCCTTTAATTCATCTTGCTTGTTTATTTTCATTGTTATTCTAGTTTAGTGACCTTCTACATCAACCCAATTTGTGACACCCCTTAGACACCACTAGTTACAATAGAAATCTCATTTCAACTCCCGTCCCTTGGGATCCGACCTTTACTTGCCTCTTTACTAATTGTAGAGTTGTTTGTGGAGCTATAAATTGTGTTTTGATTCGACCGTGACCAACGACCACATCTTAATTTGTGAACACTTAACGAGATCGCATAAAAAATGGCGCCGTTGCCGGGGACGGTGTTTGTTTGATTTAGATTTCTTTTTATTGTCATTAGTTGTGTCTTTCTTCGCCTTGAGGAAGTAAAACTCCTCAAGGTTTGTTCTAATCATTTTCGAGTTGTTTGATATTTTGCATGTCTAGAAGGTTACAAGGTGATTTGTTACCTTTTGACCGTGAAATCGAAAGAACCTTGACGAACAATAGGAGACTTGTTAGGAGGAATTTGAGAGGTGTTGGTGAAGTTGTTCAACCCACTAGTGAGTTTGTCAATCCTTTCGCAATAGAAGGAGAAGAGAACCCATTACACAATAACCCACAAAATCCACCTACAATGCCAAAATTCTCGTCACACTCCGTACCCACCGAGGAGAATCTACCAAATGGTACTCCTACACCGCAACATCTCACCGGAAATTTTATTGCCAAGTCCGCCTTCATCCAACTAGTTGAGAGGAGCCAATTCGGGGGGATGCCTAGTGAGGACCCTCATTCCCATATGGAAACCTTTTGCGACTATTGTGATGCTATCTCTCAAACGGGCGTGACTCAAGACCAAATTAGATGGGTCTTATTTCCTTTTTCCTTAATCGGCGCCGCAAAGCAATGGTTGAAGGGCCTTGATAAGGCCACCCTTGGAATAGATTCTTGGAAGAAGTTGGCTCTAGCTTTCTACAAAAAATTCTACCCACCGGAAAAGACCAACATGCTAAGAGCTCAAATTACGGGTTTTAAGCAAACGGATGAAGAGTCTTTGTATGAAGCTTGGGAGCGGTTCAAGGGAATTTGTCGCTCATGTCCTCACCATGGACTTAGCGAATGGTTTTTGGTGCAACAATTTTGGAATGGTTTATATGAAGATTCTAGGAACATTCTCAATATGGGATCAAATGGAATGTTCACCGAAGTTGATGACAATCAAACATGGAACAAGATTGAGGAAATGGCGGTCCATAACTCACAATATAGTAGACCTCGCAAGGCTACTAGAGGAGGGAAGCATGAAGTGGACTCCGTTACTCAATTGGGTGCTCAACTTAGTGCTCACATTGACACAATCAACTTGAAGTTTGAACAAGCTATGGCTAGACTTGAGGAAAACTCAAAATCATCGAAGCATCATGTTAATGCCATGACGGCATCCTCATCAATCCCAAGTGGGATATGTGAGAATTGTGGAACTTTGGGACATGACCAAGGTGAATGTAGGGGAACAAATGAACAAGTGAATGCTTTCCAAGCATACAAGAGTGGTACCCCTTATTCCAACTTTTACAATGAAAACACCAAATTCCATCCAAATCTCTCATACAAAAGCCAAAATGTTCAAAACTCTCAAACAACATACACTCCACCACCCATGAGAAACCAAAATCAAAGACCCTTTTACAATCAAAACCAAGGTTACCAAAATCAAAATCCATACAATCACCAAAATGACCAAGGTTTTGATGTCCAAAAAGCGGTCCTCCAAATGCAAAAGAACCAACAAGAATTTTTCACTCAAATGCAAAAAGATAGCCAAGCAAAAGAAACCACCATCAACAACATTCTAGCTCACACCAAGATGTTGGAAACACAATTGACTCAACTAGCATCTTCAAGCTCACAAAGACAAAAGGGGCAATTACCACCTCAAGGTAATCCCCCTAGACATGAAACGGTTAGTGCCATTCACTTGAGAAGTGGTACAAGGTATGAAGCAATCAAGAAGCAAGTTGAGGATGAAGTTGTGGAAGCTAGTGAAAAGGAAGAAATTGTGCAAAACTCCAAAGATGGAGAATCATCAAAAGAAGAAAGTTCAAAGAAAAATGAAGACAAGGCCAAGGAGAAGGAGCCCATTGTGATTAGACTTCCTTTTCCAAGTCGTCAAGCCAGGCCCAAATTTGATGATCAACTTGGAAAATTCATGGAAATTGTGAAGAATTTAGAAGTCTCAATTCCTTTCACGGAATTAATCAATCACGTTCCGGCCTATGCGAAGTACATGAAAGATATCCTCACAAAGAAGAAGTCGATCCGGAAACTTGAGACTATCTCATTCACTAAGGTGAGTAGTGCAATACTTCAAGGGAGTTCACCTCCGAAGTTAAAGGATCCGGGAAGCTTCTCAATACCGTGTACCATTGGCGACACGACGATCAACAAAGCCTTATGTGATCTAGGGGCTAGTGTGAGTGTCATGTCATACTCGGTGAGTAAAAGTTTGGGGATGGGAGAGCTTAAATGCACCAACATCACACTCCAAATGGCCGATAGATCGACGAAGACACCGTTAGGGATATGGGAAGATGTCCCCGTGCGAATTGGGAAGTTTTTCATCCCGGTGGACTTTGTCATTGTTGATATGGAGGAAGATTCCAACATTCCAATCATCCTAGGAAGACCTTTCCTACACACCGCCGGTGCGGTAATTGATGTAAAACATGGTGAGCTCACTCTAGAAGTGGGAGATGAAAGCATAACTTTTAATCTTGACAAGACTATGAGAGCTCCTCGTTTGCATGAACCATGTTTCATGATTGATCATTATAGCCGAAAGGATGAAAGGAAGAAATCGGAACTCCAATGGAAGAAGAAAATTGAAGATGCTCCATTCAAAGAGCAAGTGAATTGTGACAAGGAGAGCTTGCAAAGCTCATCAAAATCAACCAAGGAAGAAGAGGATGGCCTCATTGGCCAAGAGAAGAAATTGGGAGAGTTGTCTCCATCTAAGCAAGAGATTTTCAATGATCAACTCAATGAAGTTTGTGGTCTTTGGGACAATGAGTTTGAAGGGATTTTTAATCCCTACATTGGTAATGCTATCAATCAAGACCAACAACAAAGGCCAAGGTCTATTGAGAACCTCTACCATGATAATGAACAAGCTTTTGATTACTTCTTCAAGGTGTTGAGCAACATCAACAACACCTTGGACAAGCCCCCTTGACATCTCATCAAGAATGAGAGTTTGGTGGAGTCCTCCCTAAACCACCACTTGTAAATATGTCTAACTCCCTAACTTACATTTCAATTCTTGTATTGCATTTTTGTCATCTTTGGATTTTTATTTACTTGGATCAAAATAATTGTCATGTAAGAGAGAAGTGAGGGAGGGACTAACAATTTCAATTGATGTGTAGTGCTTTACCTTAGTGTGGGGATGGCAATTGCCTAGGCTATCCATGCCTTAGTAGTGCCCCCACAATGAAGAACACAAGACTTGAAGAAAGAATGAAAGAATGATAAGGGAAATGCGCTGTGCACGGGTGGAACTGAATCCGTGTACACAGAGGAAGAATCCGAGCGGATTCCCAAGAATCCGCCCGTCTCGCAGAATCCGAGCGTCCCCTCAAAAGACGCCCGTCTGAATCGAGCTGAATTTTGAAATTTTCTTGATCATTAAAGAATCCGAGCGGATTTAAAATCCGCCCGTCTTGAAGAATCCGTCCGTCCCGAAAGAAAGACGTCTGTCTTTGCAAACGAGGAAAACAAGCAAAATTCTCTCGGGCAAAAATCCGTCCGTCTTAGAGAAAATCCGCCCGTCCGTGTTCAAAGAAATCCGAGCGGATTGTTACAAATCCGCCCGTCTTTAGGCGAGCTTTGCAAAGCCTGAAAGAGCGAGAATCCGCACGGATTGGGCGTAATCCGCACGGATTGCCCCTGCAGATTCGAAATTTTCGGCCTCCTTAAAACCCCTCCCACCTTCATTCATTCATTCATTCATTCATAAACACTACCCACAACATCAAAACCCTCATCCTCTCCATCACAAAAACAAAAACCCTCAACATTCAACAAAATCAAATCAAACCATCCTTCCAACAACAAATTAATCACTCCTTCTTCAACAAAAATCAAAACCAAGAACAAAATCTTCAACCTTTGAGTCGATTTTTGTTTTCATAAAGGCAAAGCCTTTCACCTTCAAATCGATTTGGGCATACTACAAATTGAAGATTTTTCATTCTTTTCTTGGTTAAGTTCATCAATGGCAAGGACTAAGGGAGCAACAAAGGCACCAAAGGCTAAGGCACTCTCACAAAGGCAAAAGGCTCTTCAAACAAAGAAGGCTTTGGCTATGGTGGTAGCAACACCAAACTTGGAAGTGCAACAACAACAACAACCTTCTATGGGAGCAACAACACCTTCTACTCCGGTAATTGATCAACTTTTGCATTATCCGGAGGTAACTTTTATTTCCGATACCCATAGAAATACCTTTGTCAAGTTTGCTATGAAGTCATTACAATCCACCAAATTCATATGTGAAGATACCTTACAAAATTGGGTGTTCTTGAACAAACAAAAGCCTTTTTCAATGCCATGGGGTTAAAGAAATTGTTTGAAACAAGGGAATTGACATACCCCTCCCTTACCTTGGAATTTTTAAGTTCTTTGAAAGTCACCAAAGTTGAGAATAGGGAAAATCTCGAGTTTCGTCTAGCTAATGTTAGTAGACGCATTACCTTTAAGGAATTGGGTGAAATTTTGGGTCTTAGTGATGAATCGCGTTATCTTAAGCATTATGGAAAGTATGACCCCGAACCTCTTTGGGAGGCAATCTCCGGGAAGAAATTTGAGGATTTTCATGCGAGTCGTGCTCTTTTGGTCCACCATCCGGGCATAAGAGTATGGCACAAGGTTGTGGGAAATACCATAATTGCTAGGAAAGACACCAATCATTTCACAAGACTTGATTTTATTCTCCTTGAATCGGCTTTGAATATCGGAAGAATTCATACCAAGCCTTACAATTCTTTGAGGCTCTTGGTAGATAGATGGCTCAACATCGATAGTGGGAAGAAGGGCACGACCGTTATTGTCAATGGCGGCCTAGTTACACTCCTAGCCAAGCACTTTGATCCTAACTTCAATAAGGATAACAAGTACAAAGCAAAGGAGGGTGGCCATCTTGTTGATATGCATACTATGATTCACAAGTTCAAGTGGGTTGCTCAAAACCCCCTTGACACTAAGTATGGATGGCTAACTAGTGAAGCTAGATCGTTCACCTTGCCCTCGAAGATTTGTCGTCTAAGCGTCCACCGGACCAATTATCTACTTCCCCTTTCCAAAGAAGCCGAGTATATCATTCAACAACAAAAGGGTGATCTTGAAGCTCCCTCCTCTTCCATTGTCATACCACCTTACCCCTTTGAGTATGAAGAGTTCAAGCCGGAAGGAGTTGAAGTTGGGAAAGACTATGTGACTCTTCTCATGCAAGCAATGCACAAGCAAGCCTATGAAGATCGGAAAAATGCTTATTTGGCTCAATATCCTCCTCTCCTACATTTAGCTAGGCAAGGACTACTTGATCCATCTTGTCCTTTGCCTAGTTGGGCGGATAGAGAAGTCTTATTTCCGGTTGCATCTAGGGTCGTTTTGGGTGACAATGAGGTTGTTGGAAATGATGAAGAAGTTGATGATAATATTGAGGAAGAAGCAAGTGAAGGAGAGAAGGATGGTGAAGATGAAGATGAGGAAGAAAGTGAAGAAGTAAATGACAAGGAAAGCGGCAATGTGACCACTTCTCATGAGGGAAGTGATGATGGTGATAGCATGATGGAAGATTAGCAAGCCTTGGAGACTCCTACACTCTCATGGTTTGTCTATTTCTCTCTTTGTATTTCATTTCATTTTGATCATTGTTGGAGTAGTCCTAGCAACATCAAAAGACTCACACCTCGGTACCATTGAGGTGTTCTTATTTTATTGTTCCCATTTGTAAAATCCAAAATGACAAATTAGTTTCATGCATAGCATAGTGTCTCACTCGGTTTGGGGAAGTTAATGCATACGCAACGGGAGGTAATCTAAATTATCCTCTCCGTCATAACAAAAACCATGCATCATGTAGCATAGCTTAGTGTAGATTGCATTTAGTATAGAAATCATGCATCATCTTTGCATAATTTCCATCATTTTGGCCATTGAGGACAATGCCCATATTAGTGTGGGGATGAGAATTCTAACATTTAACTCTTATTCAAAAATCCAAAAAAAATTGAAAAATTTCAAAAATCATAAAAATTGGAAAAATTGCAAAACCCAAAAACAAGTTCATTTCCTTTGTATATATTGTCTTGTATATATTGTGTTTGTTCTATCCTTGTTCACATTAATTGACTACGCCTGTAACACCCCCATACTCCGAGTGCCTTACCAGGACCACTCAGGTATGAAGACATCACCATCTCGGTTGCCCGAGGTATGATAATCAAATAGACAAAACAGAAACAACATTTATTATAAGTAATTTAATGAATAAGTACAATCCTCGAAACCAAACTGAAAGTACAATACATTATTCCAAACTATCTGTTCTCAACTGAAATGTAAATAAATACTAAACTACAAATGGAAGACTCTATCGTCATGTCGTGGCCATCCCAAATATCCCAAAGATCATCTCTATACTGTTCAATATCTCGCTCACCATCCCCGAATGGATCACCGCAGGTTTTACAAAACAACACCGGGTCGATTAATCACACAATCAATATAGATAACAACAATAAGACAAACAGACACAATTTGAACACACACACACACACACACACCAACTCCCATCATCTTAATACCGATCGTCCACTGGACCACCGCCAGCTGGGGGACCGCAGCCGTTCCCACCTAAGCCCCGCTCATCGTACGAGCGATAACCCCGTCCATTAATGTGCACATCCCCTTTCGTGGCGGGTTCCACGAAGGGCGAAACTAGGGCGTGAGATCACTCCCATGCAAGTGACCCCACTCACCGAAACGCATCTCGAGAACCATCAACAACACAACCACAATCACAATCACAAACACAATCAACATATCAAACAACTAACTACAAAGACATCACCAATATCCCATTATGGGACTAATACGAGTAGAAATCCTACCGGAAAGCACAACACGCAGACGGTATCTACAAAATGTCTCAAAACGCCTCTTCTATGAATTCTCCTCCTAACATATAACATATAAAGACTACCAATTACTTACTATTCATAAAACCCCCAAATCCTAAATTAGGGTTTGACCAAACCTAGTAAAACATTATATAAATTATATTAAAAGCTTACCCTCGACGCAAGGAATCCAACGACACGAACTACGATACGAACCGACCGTCCGAACTCAGGAATTGTTAAGGATGAGATTAGAAAGATGATCGATCGCTTTCTCTCTTAAACAGGTTTTAGGTTTTGGTAAAAGTGAATTAAAACAACGACGATTATGTTTAAATACCCTAATCGCATAATTAACAAAACCCGCGAAAAACTCCCCGTAAACTGGACACTCGATCGAGTACCCAAGGTACTCGATCGAGTACCTTCTACTCGATCGAGTGCCCCACTACTCGATCGAGTGCCCAACAGTCGAAACTATTTTATTCCGCAACTTGCCCATACTCGACAGGGTAAGGGCTACTCGATAGAGTACCCCCAAGACATATAAATACGGAGTATTACAGTCTTCCCTCCTTAAAAGGAACTTCGTCCCCGAAGTTCAACCCACTACCAAAACAAAGGTACTCCAAAACATTCCCGACTCAAAGGTCAAACGAAACACAACGTAAAACATGATACAAACCCCAACCTATCCCGACAAACATACCGACACAACATATAAAAGGTGTACAAAACTCTTAAAAACGCTCGCGATCATCTCCTACCCCCCTAAAAGAAACAAGGTTACGTCCCCGTAACCATACATACCTGATCAAAAAGGAAAGGGTAACGCTCTTTCATTATGTCCTCTGCCTCCCATGTAGCTTCCTCAGTCTCGTGGTTAGACCAAAGGATCTTGAGCAAAACTGTCTCACCACCCCTAGTCTTTCTAACCTTTCGGTCTAGGATCTGCTTAGGTACCTCAAGATATGATAAAGACTCATCAAGCTCTAAGTTCTCTGCCTCCAACACATGTGACGGGTCACTCACATACTTCCGCAGCTGCGATACATGAAACACATTATGCACTCTCTCCAACGCAGCCGGTAAAGCCAAACGATAAGCCACTTCCCCAACTCGCTATAAGATCTCATAAGGCCCTATAAACTTCTGACTTAGCTTGCCTTTCTTCCCAAACCTCATAACCCCACGCATAGGAGACACTTTCAGAAGAACCTTGTCCCCAACCTGAAACTCTATGTCCCGACGATGTAGATCCGCATAACTCTTCCGTCGATCCCGGGCGCTCTCATACGTTCTCGATCATCTTAATGTTCCACCATTTCATGTACCATCTCTGGTCCTAAAACCACCGCCTCAAAGACTATCGTCCCAACAGATCGGACTCCTACATCTCCTCCCATACAAAGCCTCAAACGGTGCCATACCGATATCGGTGTGATAGCATTTGTTGTAAGAAAACTCTATCAAGTCCAACCTCTGCTCCCACCTACCACCAAAATCCATCACACAAGCTCGCAACATATCCTCAAGAGTCTTGATTGTTCTCTCCGTCTGCCTGTCATGTCGCGGGATGAAATGTCAGACTCATCTTCAAAGCCGTTCCCAACGATTCCTGCAACTCCTTCCAAAACCTTGATATAAACCTCGCATCTCTGTCGGACACTATGTCCTTAGGGACTCCATGTAACTTAAGCACGTTCTTTCGATAGGCCATAGCCAATTGTGCCTTAGTCCATGTATCTTTCATTGGAACAAAGTGAGATGACTTGGTCGACGATCCACTATCACCCAAATCATGTTGTTACCTTGTTGACTCTTCGGCAAACCCACAATGAAATCCATGGAAATGAATTCCCACTTCCATTCGTGCACCTCCAAAGACCGAACCTTACCTTGTGGTCTCCTCTGTTCCCCTTTAACTCTCTCGGCATGTCAAACAACGGGACACAAATTCAAATTGTCTCTTTCTTCATCCCATGCCACCAAAACGTTTTCTTCAAATCTTTGTAAAGCTTGTCTCCACCCGGATGCACCGAATATGGTGTGCAATGCGCTCATCATGATTGTCTTTTTCAACTCCTCGTCATTAGGAATACACCACCTACCATCAAACCTCAAGCTACCATCTGTATGAATGGAAAACCGGACACTGTCCCTTTCTCTACTCCACTCTCCACTCCACTATCTTAGGATCCAGAGCACATTTACCTCGAATATCATCATAAAACTCCATGTGTACTTTGTCATATCACCCATAGCATCTCCTTTCTCGCATCATATGAATCCCAAAGCTCGCTACCTCATCCTCACCTCATCAAAGATAGAGCTGTACACAAGGAATGTACACTCTTTCTACTCAAAGCATCAGCAACAACATTGGCCTTCCCCTCATGGTAGATGATTTCCATGTCGTAATCACCAATCAGCTCCATCCACCTCCTCTGTCTCATGTTCAACTCCTTCTGCGTGAAGATGTACTTGAGACTCTTGTGATCATAAAATACCTTAAAGATTGCTCCATAAAGGTAGTGCCTCCAAATCTTGAGAGGAAACACCACAAAGACCCAACTCCGGTCATGAGTAGGGTAGTTCTCCTCATAAGGCTTCAACCGCCTAGAAGCATAGGCAATCACTTTACCATTCTGCATCAACACACATCCCAACCCATTCTTCGAGGCATCCGTATAGACCTCGAAATTCTCGCTCCCTTCAGTAATGCCAAGACAGAGCCGTGGTCAAACGCTCCTTTAAGGTTTGGAACGCCGTCTCACAACTCTCATCCCAACGAAACCTGTTTTCTTTCCTCATCAACGCCGTCATTGGTCTAGCTATCTTGGAGAAATCCTTCACGAACCGCCTGTAGTATCCAGCTAAACCCAAGAAACTCCTCACCTCAGCAACATTCTTTGGTGCTTCCCACTTTGTCACTGCCTCAATCTTCGCCGGATCCACAGCTACCCCATCTTTAGAGATTACATGCCCCAGAAAGGCAACTTTCTCCAACCAGAACTCACACTTGGACAGTTTAGCATACAACTCATGATCTCTCAAAGTCTGCAACACGATCCTCAGATGCTCCTCATGCTCCTCCTTAGTCTTAGAATAGACCAAGATGTCATCGATAAACACTACTACAAACTGGTCCAAGAACTGTCTGAAGATCCTATTCATCAAATCCATAAACACTGCCGGCGCATTAGACAACCCAAATGGCATCACCACATACTCATAATGGCCATACCTCGACGTGAAAGCTGTCTTCGGTATGTCCACATCTCTAATCTTCACCTGATGGTACCCCGACCTCAAATCAATCTTAGAAAAGACTGTTGCACCACTCAACTGATCAAACAGGTCATCTATCCTTGGCAAAGGATACTTGTTCTTTATCGTCACACGGTTCAGCTCCCGGTAATCTATGCACAGCCTCAAACTCCCATCTTTCTTCTTCACGAACAGTAATCGGTGCTCCCCAGGCGATACACTTGGTCTAATGTACCCCTTCTCTATCAAATCATCCAACTGTCTCCTAAGTTCCTCCATCTCCTTAGGACCCATACGGTACGGTGCCTTAGAGATTGGCCCCGTCCCTGGCTTCAACTCAACGGTGAAATCTATCTCCCTCTTCGGTGGCAACCCCTAATCTCCTCGAAAAACATCGCAAAACTCTCCCACCACTGGTATCTCATCAACTGTCGGGCTCTCTATCCGGTCATCTCTCACATGGCACAAAATCAGAGGACATCCCTTCCTCAGATACGACTTCAAAGTGACAGCTGCAATCAACTTAACTTTGGGTTTGACTAGAAACCCACGATAAGACACACTTACACCCTTAGGACCTCTTAGGGACACTTTCTTTTGATGACAGTCTATCTTAGCTTTATACTTTCCTAACCAATCCATCCCAACTATCATCTCAAAACCATTAAAAGGAAACTCTAGCAAGTCTACAGGGAAATCGACTTGCCCAACTATCAAAGATACATCTCTAAACAATCTCCCACACGATACAGACTCACCCGAAGGTATGAAAACTTGCTCCCTAACAGACTCATATACTCTCAAACCCAACTGTTTTACATGACTCGAAGACACAAACGACTGAGAAGCCCCCGAATCAAACAAAACAAACGTAGGAATACCATTAACAAGGAATGTACCGGTGATAACGTGCGCATCCTCCTCACCGCCTTCTTGTCCATCATGAACAACTTGCCATCGGTCTTCGCCCACCTCCCCGGACAAGATTAGCTTATGCGGTCGGCTTAGCACCCGACCCTTGATTGTTGTTGTTGTTCATCGGTGTCTTCTGATAAGAATTACCGCCGTTGCGGTTGCCTCCACTCTGGTAGCTCTGACCTCCCCGGTTTGGCCATGATCCAGCTGGTCTGTTGCTCGCAAAGCTCTGCGCAGGTCTCTGAAAAGATCCCGGTGCACTCGTGCACTCATGTCTCTTGTGGCCTACGCCACCACAACCAAAGCAGGTCACTCCCCAACTATTGCTCACACTCCCACGGCCACGCCCAAAGGAAGTTCCAGCACTAAACCCAGACCCAGAAGAAAATCCTTTAGATTGATTGTGGTTGCCTTTCTTGAAATTAGATTGGCCACCACCCTCGCTCTCCGACTTCCTCTTCTCTCCACCCGACCTCTCCCGAGCCATCTCCACTAGTCTCTCGGCTCTCCCGCCCTCTCATACGCTTCCTTCACATCGCAAGGACTCCCACGGGTAACTTATCCATAATTTTCGTGGTTAGCCCTCTCTCAAACCTCAAAGCCAGATTCTCCTCACTCAAACCCATATCCTCGGCATATCTGGATTTCTCATTGAACCGCCGTAGTACTCGGCCACGAACATCTCGGTAGTCATCTTAAACTTGTCGAACTCCTCTCTCAACTTACTCCTCACATGTTCTCGTACGAACTCCTTCCTCACAAATTTCTACGAAACTCCTCCCAAGGTATGGCGGGTAACCCCCCGTTGGTATATATCTCCTTGGCACTCACTTTCACCGAATCCCACCATTTGCCACCGCCTCTCTCGGATAGAATGCAGCCTGATCCACTCTCATCTCATCGGACAAATAACTAAATCTAGTATGTTCTCCATCTCCCTCAGCCAACTATCAAGATGGTTAGGTTCCTCAACTCCCTTGTACTCCTTCGGGTTAAACCTCGCAATATAGAGGCTGACTTTAGCATGGTCAACCTCCTTCTCCTTACTCTTATCCTTGTCCTCATTCACTCTCTTCGTGGTCTCGAAGAGCGTCCTGGTGCTCTAACATCTTGACGATGTCATCCGTAGTCATACCTCAGCTCTCGCGTACAAAGAATTTCTCTTGGGCGGCATCTTGAAGCTATATAAGAAAGGGATAAACATAAACACGCGTACTAAACCTCAAAACACGAAAACGCGCTGCCCAGAACCTACTCGATCGAGTATCCAAACCCACTCGATCGAGTAACGGGCTACTCGATCGAGTGCCCCCATGTACTCGATCGAGTACCCAAACTCCAGAACCAAACAGACCTTCTGATCTCTAACCCACTCGATCGAGTATCTAGGCTACTCGATCGAGTGACCCCCTACTCGATCGAGTACCCCTAGTTACTCGATCGAGTGCCCCAAAACTCGATTCTGGACTCAAAATCGCCAAAAACCTACCCGATCGAGTCAGCCTTACTCGATCAAGTACCCCAATACGTAAGAGCTACCCGCATATCACGTCGTATACTAACATGCTAACTTTATAAAATCACATGCTATCAGAATAAATATGCTACGCATCTATTCTACTATCAACAAGATCAATTCATCATGCTATTAAAGCCACATTGTAAATCATTCAACATGTTATCATCTCACTAACATGTTCAACATATCATATCCTTTCACTTGCTCAACTTCCTATTTCAACACCAAACAATCAACACACTTCATCACTTTGTTGCACACGTTAATCAAACATACAGATGACTCGACAAACACTTTCCCCATATGACCGGTTCAAAGTTGTAGGGCGACCCCCGCGACTTTAGGACGTCTCCCAAGCCTTTGCACTAGCTCCTACAACTTTTACCCCGGGTTCATTTTAATTGACTCCCTATGTTCATTAAGTTCATTGGTTACAGGTTTCAGGATCGTCGCTCTGATACCATTTGTAACACCCCCATACTCCGAGTGCCTTACCAGGACCACTCAGGTATGAAGACATCACCATCTCGGTTGCCCGAGGTATGATAATCAAATAGACAAAACAGAAACAACATTTATTATAAGTAATTTAATGAATAAGTACAATCCTCGAAACCAAACTGAAAGTACAATACATTATTCCAAACTATCCGTTCTCAACCGAAATGTAAATAAATACTAAACTACAAATGAAGACTCTATCGTCATGTCGTGGCCATCCCAAATATCCCAAAGATCATCTCTATACCTCTTCAATATCTGCTCACCATCCCCGAATGGATCACCGCAGTTTTACAAAACAACACCGGGGTCGCATTAATCACACAATCAATATAGATAACAACAATAAGACAAACAGACAGATGAACTGTCACACACACACACACACCACCAACTCCCATCATCTCAATACGACCGTCCACTGGACCCGCCACTGCCATGGGGGACCACAAAGTTCCCACCTAAGCCCCGCTCATCGTACGAGCGATAACCCTGTCCATTAATGTGCACATCCCCTTTCGTGGCGGGTTCCACGAAGGGCGAAACTAGGGCGTGATATCACTCCCGCAAGTGACCCCACTCAGCCGAGAACGCATCTCGAGAACCATCAACAACACAACCACAATCACAATCACAAACACAATCAACATATCAAACAACTAACTACAGCACATCACCAATATCCCATTATGGGACTAATACTGAGTAGGAAATCCTACCTGGAAAGCACAACACGCAGACGGTATCTACAGCTGTCTGAAAACGCCTCTTCTATGAATTCTCCTCCTAACATATAACATATAAAGACTACCAATTACTTACTATTCATAAAACCCCCAATCCTAAATTAGGGTTTGACCAAACCTAGTAAAACATTATATAAATTATATTAAAAGCTTACCCTCGACGCAAGGAATCCAACGACACGAACTACGATACGAACTGACCGTCTGAACTCCGGGAATTGTTAAGGATGCGATTAGAAAGATGACTGACTGCTTTCTCTCTTAAACAGGTTTTAGGTTTTGGTAAAAGTGAATTAAAACAACGACGATTATGTTTAAATACCCTAATCACATAATTAACAAAACCCGCGAAAAACTCCCCGTAAACCGGACACTCGATCGAGTACCCAAGGTACTCGATCGAGTACTTTCTACTCGATCGAGTGCCCCACTACTCGATCGAGTGCCCAACAGGTCAGAAACTATTTTATTCCGCAACTTGCCCATACTCGACAGGGTAAGGGCTACTCGATAGAGTACCCCCAAGACATATAAATACGGAGTATTACAACGCCACATCCGAGACATGAGGATATTGAAGACCGCATGGTATGATCTTTCCAATCTCCTTTTTCCTCTTTATGTTAATGACTATGTGGCTTTATTTTGATTGATGCGGTATAACAATGTGAATCTAGGACTTGCATTTAGATTGTTTGTCATATTAGTTGGTAGAATCATTTGCATTAGGATGTTTATATGTTAGTTGCATCATGGCATGTAGTTGCATGTTAGAAAAATTTTGCGAAACCATCTACTTGGGAAGCTTGACAAGTGTATATAGGCCCTAGTAGATGCTTTTTGTTCTTAAGACTTTGCTTGTTAGAATGCTTGTAAAACACCCTAGGATGGGTCATGCTAGTATCCTTTGACCCATGGTTTAAGGCCTAGTCAAGAGTACCTTGTGGTGTGATAACTCCTTGGCTACCGTTTATTCCAAGGTGACCCTTGAAACCATGCACCCATCCATCCACCATCCATGTTCTACCATACAATTTTGTCATCAAAAGGGAATGGGCACAAAAAGAAATCAATTTGAGTTCAATGAAATGAAAAGTGAAAGAAAGTTTCCAAAAATGCATCAAATGAAAAGAGGAGCAAAAATAGAACTCTTAAGCTTCAAATACAAGGCACCCTCGTTACTAATTGGGGTGACTTTGAAAATGTTCAAAAAGAAATGCAAAAAAGTTGTCAAGTATTGAAATGCCAAAAATCAAAAAGAAATGGCAAGAAAGTGTTCTCAAATGTCAAATGCCACAAGAAATTGGGGGGAAAAACAAAAACAAAAGCAAACTCCCAAAGTGAAACTCAAATATCTATTGATCCTTTTATCCATCGTATCCATTTTTGTGCATGGTAGAGAGGGGACGACCCTTCTTCTTGTTTAGGCAAGAGGGGGAATTCCGCGATCCTCCAGTGTTTCTAACACCATAGGGAGTCTATTCTTGACAAAAGCATTTAACGATTGAGGACAAAGGTACCCTAGCTTGACACAACTTGGAGGTGATTTATTGGTATCCTTCTAGGCTTAGTAGTTTGAACAAATTGCATCTATGAAGGATTGTGTACCCTTGAATTGCTTCCCTTGTAGATAATTTCCGCCACTTGATGAGGAAGTGGCTATTCTTTTTGTAGATGCATCCATTATGTGTTTTTGTGTGCTTAATGTTTGGATGTGTCGCCATTTTGGCAAGACCCACCTTGCCTTGCAAGAAGGCATCCTACCTCATGGTTGTCTTGTTGTGAGTTGAAGGGGCGGAGTGAGACCCGCTAATTGTCTCATATCGGCTAATTTAATTAGGATAGGTTAGTATTGGTCCTAGTCTTTGTCACCTCTTTACTCGGGACGAGCAAAGGTTCGGTTTGGAGATATTTGATGTGACCATAATTGGCGCATATTTAGCCCCCGAATTAGCCTTGTTCTCATGCTTTTTAGTGCTTATTTGGGTCATTTCTTATCTTTAGTTCTTTGTTTTGCATATTCTTTGAGATTTTGATCCCTTGGTAGGAAAGGAGTAAGAATCTTGCATTTTCATGGCAAAACGAGACTAAATTGATCGAATTCAATGACCAAGCATCAAGGAGAGACAAGATTAGAAGGCCTTTGTACATATTATAGTAGAAGAGCAATGTTGAGAAAAGATCCTTGAGTCCCCAAGGAAATCCCCAAGGAATTTATGAAGAAAAGGGAAGAAAAGAAGAAGTTATTATGCTGACTGACAATCCGAGCGGATTGTCAACAATCCGTCCGTCTGAAAAATCCGGCCCAAGACAATCCGAGCGTCCTTGCCTGAATCCGCTCGGATTCCCCCTCCACAATCCGCCCGGATTCGCCTGAATCCGCTCGGATTCCAACGGTGCAATCCGCCCGTCCGACCCTATTCCGCCCGGATTTCTTCACAAAGACGGATTGTCTTCTTCAAGCTACGAAAAGAGAAGCCCTTCTCTCCAAAAATACCGGGTCCTCCTTGCTCAACTTAAAAGTGTAATTACTAGTTTAGCCCTTAGTTAACCCTAATGCATCCTCCCTAATTTTCACTATAAATACCCCATTAGTCTAATTAGAGGAGCATGTTCTTCTTATCAATAATTAGTGTAGTTAATATCAATCAAATCTCTCTTTAATATTGTAATCAAGTATTAATCAAGTTTTAATCCAAGTTTTAGTTCTTTAATCTCTCTCTTGTTCATCCTTTATTTTGGGTAATTGAAGATTATTTGGGTTATTGTTGGGAGATTGACAACCTCTCAATCAAGCATTCAAGTACTTCTATTATTCTTGCTTTATTATTGGAATCATTAGTAGGTATAATCTCTTAATCCCTTTTTAATTATTGTTAATTACTTTCATTTATTCATCATGTTTCATATTGTTGGTATGATTGACAACCTTGCTAGCATGATCAACATGATAATGAGTGAGTAGTCTCTTAGCTAGGGTTAATGGGTGATTAGGGAAACCAACATGGGGAATGATTCATGCTTAAATTAATATGCTTTCATGTTTTATTTGCTTGCTTGTTTTGATCTCAACTCATGCACATGTTATATTTGATGAAATGCTAAGCCTATGAATCCTTGCATTTACTATCATCTTCTATCTTTTCAATGAGACTTGTAAGACATAACCCAACTCGAGTCTCATTAGACCATGCATGTTGTTGAGTAGGGAAGATTAAGTCGACTTGTAGGTGTTGTACAATCTAATCGATTCGGCTCCGGGACCCAAACTTTCCTAGGATTGTAAGATATAACCCAACTCAATCCATCACAACATTAATTGCTTGCTTATAATTTGAGAACATGTTTGTATGATCATATCCCATGATTCCCCTATGATCCCATGACACCCTAGTGCCTTTAATCAATTGTTTACACCCCTTTAATTCATCTTGCTTGTTTATTTTCATTGTTATTCTAGTTTAGTGACCTTCTACATCAACCCAATTTGTGACACCCCTTAGACACCACTAGTTACAATAGAAATCTCATTTCAACTCCCGTCCCTTGGGATCCGACCTTTACTTGCCTCTTTACTAATTGTAGAGTTGTTTGTGGAGCTATAAATTGTGTTTTGATTCGACCGTGACCAACGACCACATCTTAATTTGTGAACACTTAGCGGGATCGCATCAAAACAAGGAGTACTACTCTCAAAATTCCTAATGAACTAGTCATGGATGGCACCAGTTTAAGGCTCTAAAACTCAGAATTTTTAAGTAGTTTGCCAATTTATAGGTCAAGTCTAAACAGTCAGCTTATATTTGAACAGAAATTCGTAGATTATGCGTATGACAAAGCTAAAAACTATCAATAAAGTGCAAGGCTCAAGTAAATTGACAAGTTAAGTGCAATTTCATCACGGAAATCTACCGTTCCGACTCAACCTATATGCAAAAATAAACGTGAATTTTTTTTGAATTTTTGAAATTTTCTAATTTTTTGGATTTTTTTTTTTTTTGATTTTTTATTGAAAATAAACAACAATGCAAGCTGAAAAATTAAACGTGAATGCAAGACAAATGCAGATGCATACTCAAAAGGATGCAATACCCTCCCCAAACCAAAACGGACAACGCCCTCGTTGTCCTCCAGCATACACCAGCAGAAATATGGGGAACGGGAATATACAACCAATAAAAAAAAGTGAAAGCAATAAATAAAGGAGACAAAATAAAAGAGTAAGAAAACATACAAAACACGAACTTCCCCAAACCAGCCAGAAAACTGGGGAAGTGAGTAGACCAGTAGCTACTCGTCGTCGTCGCCATCTCCATCTCCCTCCCCCCGGTACAACGGGTCTCTCGCCTCCTCTCTCCTCGCCCGCTCCTCAGCGCGAGCTCTCTCCACCGCCACCTCTGGGTCCTCGCTCTCCTCCTCGTCCTCTGACACCGGGTACCCCTCAGCTGGGAACCGGAAGAAGGAAGGGTGTGGCCAACCCTCGGGGATCGGTCTGTGTCTCCGCAAGTGGTACTCGTACAGAGGGTGTAGTGTCAAAGCTAAGTCCCTCTCCATACGAGCCTGACGCTCTGCAAGCTCAATCACCGTATCAGAAATCGCGCCCCTTGGTCCTGGACCGTGGGCGCTACAAAGGGAGGAGGTGGTCTAAAAGTAGCCGGAAAGACCGGCTCAGTCTGAGTCTGGGTCTGGTCAGTGGGAGGTGGGGCAGGAGTAGGAGTAGTAGTAACAGTGGGAGTAGGAGTCGGATCGGGAGTAGCCGTAGAAGGCTGGGTACTCCCTGCAGGTGTAGACCCCTCTCCAGTATCAACGCGCCGCTTTTTAGCGGCGAGATCATCGGGGGATGGACGAGGCGGAAGGTGAAGTAAGGGCAAGGCAGGCAGACGGTGGCCCTTTGGCACAGTAGGTAAGAGCTTAGGACGGGGAGACGTCGCAAGGTAAGTCAACAGACAAGGAGCCGTCAATCTTCCAAGTCCGTAGATCGGGGTAAGCCAATGCTGAGCAAGCATGGCAGGCAGACTCAGTGACCTCTCTCCCGCGAGGTACTGCAAGTCACGAGGCCAAGGGGAGAAAAGGCGATGGGCAAGAATGGTGGCTATGCCACCGCAGGCAATGGTTCCCGTCTCCTTCTTCCCCTGGTCGTGGAGGTACTGGGCGGTGAGGTAGGCAATGTTGAAGGTAAAAGGACCCTCACAGTCGACATTCAGGTAACCGCCCAGGATGGAGAGCTCGCGGTTCGTGATGTTATTCGGCTCCTTTCGGCCGAAAATAGAGCTCCCCATGAGTCTGAGAAAACAACGGACGGGGGGATGGTGGACCTGGTGGAGCTTTCGCTCCTGAAAGCGGGTCTGGGCCAAGCACCGCCAGACCCTGCTTGTAAACCTTCCTCGAGTCTGACGTCACACCCGAGGATGTAAGGTCTAGCAACCTACCAAACTCAGCCAGGGGCATCTGAAAGGTCCGGTTAAATAACCGGAAAGAGACTGACGAGCAGTTGGGGTCAGTAGCGTATGCCCCTGAAGAGAAGGTAAAAGAGCTGAGTAACTCGAGACTTAGCTCTAAGAAGGTGTGGCCCCTCATGGTAATGAGGCCAGGCATCCCCGTGACCCGTAATAAATCACACACTGACTCGTAAAGGCCATGTTTCTCTAGTGCCGATTTGTCTAAAAATCGGGAAGGCATATGTTCACACTTCAGCAGGTTATAAAATTTATCGCGATGTAAAGCATTGACGAATAATACCTGCAGGTAGTCCGGGTGAGAGTCCAGGGAAGTGTCCCCTCGGACAGTAACTGTCTCAGTAGTAGGCGGGTCGGCAGCTGAAGTAGAAGCAGAAGCGGGGGCAGCAGCTGTGGAAGGGCTGGCTGTGGTGGAGGTAGAAGAAGCTGAAGCTGGTGTAGCTTTAACTAGTCTACGACCCCGGCCTCCGTCTCTGGAACGCAAAGCGGCGGCCCGCTCTCGGACTGTGTAAGGAACTAAAGCAGCTCTGAAGGCAGCTGAGGCTGCTGTGAGTGTGCCACAGGTGTAGAAGTGGTGGCAGAAGTAGTGGCTGGAGTAGCCTGAACTGAGCTCCCAGCTGAGCTAGCTGGAGCGTAAACTGTCCCGGCAGCCGAAACAAGGTAGACTGGGGCTGCAGTGGTGACTAAAGTGGAGCTAGTGGCAACAGCAGGGGCCACTGACTCGCTCAAAGACGGTCTGGAGGCGGTACTGGCAGAAGGTAAGGTACTAGACTCCATCCTGTAATCAAGCAAGGGACATGATAAGAAAGAATGGTTGCTAACCGTGGCTAAAACAACACGTTAACCAACATGTGACAGCACGTAAAGGCCCTATCAGTCGAGAAATTCGACTTCCAGCAGATAAAATCCAACAATTCCTTTGAAATTTCGAAAGGCAATACATGAGTGGTGATAATGTGACAACGTAATGACTGCTAATGGAAGCTAAACAGCGTGAAAACCGCAAATGGAAGCATGTAAGACTCCTAGCGAATGAAAAAATTCCGACTCACAAGACAAGATTTCCAAAGAATTCACAAAGAAGTAATGGCGATAGGGGACGGAAAAAGCAGTTAACAACAGCAACAAGTAAGAAAGGACTGAGGTTAAACAAAACAAGGCAGCATAAAGACCGTCTGACAGTCGAAAAATTCGACTTAGGAGCCCTAATCGCATAAATCTCGCGCAAATTTCGAATTAAGCAAGCAACAACATCAAGGAATTGGGGTAAGATCATCAAGCAGCTAATTAAGGGCATATAAAAGCAGTTAAGTCGAAAAATTCGACTGAATCATGAATTTTCGAAACCCTAAATTACTTCTACCTCATAAAATTCGAAATAATTGAAATTAAAATGCAAGAGGAATGAAGAAACACTTACTTGATGATAGACGACCTACAAATGCAAATAATCCTCAAAAATTAAGCAAGAACAAACGATTTTTCAGTCGAAAAACCGCAACCCTAAATCCCTTTTTAAAACCGCGAAAATGGACACAATTAGGGATAAAATTAAGGGGCTTTGGAAGATTAAAATGCAAGCAATGAAATGTAGGTGACGGATTTGGTGATTTGGGCAAGAAAATGGGGATTTGGGGAAGAAATCAATCGCAATTAGGGGTTTGCTTAGACGAAAATTAGGGTGAAATGAAATAGAAATAGGAAATAAAGAGTTTAAGATAGAAAACTCCCGTGTCCACTGTTCATTTCACTCGATCGAGTGATTTTAAATCACTCGATCGAGGGCTTTTATGGTCCAAAGAAATTTGGTCGAGTAGAATTTCTACTCGATCGACCAATCCTCTTCTTCACTTTACTCGATCGACTTGAAAAACAGCTCGATCGATCAGTTTTACACTCGATCGAGTACAAAAAGTACTCGATCGAGGACTTTCCTCGTGTAGGCTCTTGAATTTTCGTCTTTTCTCCTTGATATGCGTGAAACTTCCCCAAACCTGCATAAAAACATACGCAAAAAATTCCCAAAATTCCAAATACTCTAAAACACAGTCTATAGTCTTACGTCTATGCTAAAAATTGTCTAAAACTAATTGTCCTAATTAAAGCGCAATAAAACAAATTCAGAAGAAATTCAAAAATTATCTATTACAAAGTGTTACACGGGCATTTCCCGTTTAATTCTCATCAAATTTCGGTAGCCCCTTCGTGGGCTTCTGACTGGAGGACGTCACTTCAGCAATACTGACCGACCTCTTTAATTTCCATGAGCTTGAATTACTATTTGCAACAGTAGGAGGAATGTAGTTCCAATCCACGTAGGTTCGAACTTTACTCGTCCTTGCTCCTCTGTCATCTTCTTTGCATCCTTACTTCCGGTTGATTGACGACGCTTGCACAACATCCTTTGACAACTCCTTTCTTGCTTTCATCCGCACTGAAGCAAGGAAAATGTACGAACTTTCCTCCTTTTTGCTCTCGGTATGAGGCGGAGGGTTAGCAATAACAAAGAATATTCTCCAAATTTTCATCCTGAGTGTCAATAATAGGACTAATAGAAGAAAGAGCATTGCAAGGCCGAGCTTGCATGGGAGCTCTCCGGAACTTGGACCGATGAAAATCAGCTCCTCATCCCCTACCCGAAAGGTCAAAGTCTTCCCCGACGTCTATTACTGCACGGCAAAGTGGACAAAAATGGTCTCCCTAAAATGATAGGGGTGTGTGCATCTTCGGGGATATCTAAGACGACAAAATCAACGGGAATAAAGAACTTCCCGATCTGAACAGGTACGTCTTCTACTATACCTAACGGCCGTGATAGACTACGGTCGGCCATCTAGACAGTCATGTTGGTGCAACTCAGTTTTGTCAAACCAAGTCTCTTAGCCAGAGACAAAGGTAAGACACTTACGCTAGCGCCTAAATCGCATAGCGCATTATCAATCAATTACATACCGATATGACACGGAATCGAAAAACTACCCGGTCCGATTGCTTAGGGGTAGCTTATTTTGAAATAGGGCTGACCCCACCTCGATCCAAAGCTACGGTCTCACTGTCATTAATAGTCCTCTTACGTGCTAAAATTTCTTTCATAAACTTTAAATAAGAGGGTACCTTAGTCAGCAATTCAGTGAACGGCACGGAGACTTCCAAGCTCTTCAAAAGTTCGACAAATTTGCCAAACTGTTGATTAACTTTGGTATTCTCGCCGCCTCGGAAGGGAACCGTGATTGGTATCTCGAGTCCCTTGTTTCTCTCTTCCAACGTATCTTCCTGCAAGTTCAGATCCTTTGACGCTTCTTACCTCTAGAACGAGGTCTTTCCGGTGATATCTCACTTAAACGAGCACTAGCAGGCTCTCGTATAAGCTTCCCGTCATCAATACCACTCGATCGATCAACTTCTTGATCGATCGAGCGCTTTTTCTTCAACGAAGATTCGATCGAGCAAAGTTTCTACTCGATCGACCAATCTCATTATCGCGCTTCACTCGATCGAGTAGGAATTCTACTCGATCGACCGGTTTGTTCCTCCTTTTCACTCGATCGAGTGGAAAAACCACTCGATCGACCACTATCATCCTCAATTATGCTCGATCGAACACCAGTCTTCAGTCGATCGAGTAGTTCCTTTGTCGTGAGCCCTTTTTTCTCGACAGTACACTGTTCACCACCAGTAATGGCTTCCCTAGGGTCTGATTTCTTCACTTCTGGTCCCTCATAAGAAAGACCGCTTCTCAATTCTATCAGGTTTACCGTCTCGTGTGGATTCTTCTCATTTTGAGTCGGTAATTGACCCGGCTTTCTCGAGGATTGATTTGCAGCAAGTTGGGCAACTTGAGTCTCAAATGCCTTAAATGACGCGTTTTGCTGTTGATTTTGTTGATCATTCAGCTGCAATTGCTTCGATATGGCTTGCATCATGGACTTAAGCTCACCCATTTCACTCACCCCACTTCAAATTGGGGTGGACATTCGGCTCGTAGTAACTGTTGTTCTGCCTGTAGTGTTGGAAAGCAGCGCATTGCTCAAAAGGACTGGGGCAATGATCTGAGACATGCCCATCTCCTCCACATCTTCTACAGACGAAAGGACCGTCTGTCATAGCATTAACCTGATACATCCCTCCCTTGGAAGCTCCTCCTAGCTCATACTTGTCAAACCTTGCGAAGAGCTTCAAGCGCAATGAGCAGAAGAAGATTCAGCAACTCTTCTTTGATTTCCTCTCGAGTTCCCATATTCAGCCTTATGGATGGCCAAATCATCTATGATCTTCCACCCCTTGGTTGCTCCCAAGTTTTAAAGAAATCGGCCATTGGGCCGCAGATCCAAAATAGCCCTCGATCGTCGTACGACCATTATAGAAATGATTGCACAAGCTCCATTTTTCGAAACCATGGTGCGGTATGGTACGCACTAGCTTCTTAAATCGAACCCATGCTTCGTGAAAGTTCTCGTCAGGCCCTTGTTTGAAGCTCGTTATCTGAGCTCTAATGGCAATAGTCCTCGATGCAGAAAAGTACTTCTTATAGAACGCTAAAGCCAGTGAATTCCAATCAGTTATACCGTGAGCAGCTCGGTCTAAATCCCTATACCACTCCCTCGCAGCATCGCGGAGTGAGAAGATGAACATGGTTTCTTTTATCTGATCCGCTGTCACGCCAGCAGGTGGGGGTATGGAGCAGCAATAATCAATAAAAGTCTCCATGTGCTTCGCTGCATCCTCATTTGCAGCCCCACCGAACTGATTCTTCTCAACCATATTAAGGTAAGAAGGTTTCGGCTCGAATTTCCTGGCTTCCCCTGGTAGCTCGAACCCCTTGTAAAGATCCTCAGCTGTGGGTTCAGAATGACTGGCAATGGTCGCTTCTTCGGCCATTTCGGGAAAGTCTGGAAAAATAACGGTTTCAACTGATGAATGTGAGACTGGAGAAGAAGGTGGATTATCCTCGAACAGTTCGTTCTCGTAATAGTTGGAACGAGAACTAGGTTCTTCCTCTGACTGTTGGTCTTGAAATAATCTCCTCTTTACGTGGAAAGATCTTTCAATCTCAGGGTCGAATGGTAGTAGTGGACCACCCTGCGACCTGCGCATAAGAAGAAACTACAACAGAAAATAAGAATAGTCTAAGGAACGAATGTCCCTTAGACTGGAAAGGACTAAAAATAAAGCAACTAATAAATTGAACAATTGCCTCCCCGGCAACGGCGCCAAAATTTGACACGGCTATCGCAACCCTATCAAAGATAAAACCTAACGGTCTCAACTAAAATGTAGCAGAGGCAAATCAGAGTATCGAATCCACCGGGAGGTAATGTAATTATAGCTGTCTATTTCTAATCCTATGGTAACAATTGGGGGTTTGTTGAAATTGGTTCTAAACTACGAAGTTTGAAAAGAAGAGAAATAAAATAAAGAGCAGTAAAGGCAATAAAATACGATTAAACTATCAAGAAGAGAGGGACATGTCGGGATTTCGGTTCACTACGGTAGTCCAATAACTCACCGTGTAAATGACTCGACGAACTAATGTGAGACGGATGTTAAAAGGTCCTTTCGGTCCACTTTCTATCCTAAAATACCACTAACTTAACTTTCGTCCTCATTAGGGTAGTCTACTGTTTATAGCAGGCCTATTTAGTCCAATCTTTCGATCCAGGATTAATTTTAGCCAGATTAATGGGTGACATAGAAGCATGCACTCAACTAGGTCGGGAATTACAGTTAAATTGCTATAGTGACAGAGTCTCGTAATTAATTCATCTGATTCATCTACTAAATCGTCATCTTCCTACCGCAGATTCCCTAATCCCAACATGAAGGGAGTTTAGCTACTCATATCGGTAATTAAACTAACAAAAAACAAATTTCAAAGAAAAAACATAATGGATAAACAATAAATCGCAATAATGAAAATTAGGCAAGAGGAAAATAAGAACACAATTGAGAAATTAAAGCAACAAATGATTATTATTAATAAAGGGAGAGAAAGGATTACAATCGGTGCGAATCCGCGTAAAAAGAACAAATCAATCCGAGCAATAATAACCCCAAAGCAAAGTAACGGTGAAAAGGAATAAAGTAACGTAGTAAAGTTTTTTACCACAAAAGATAAAGTAAAAGCTAGATAAAAGATGATGTTTAACCTAGTTAACATAGGTTTAAATAGAAAAATTAACTAAAGTTTCGAAATAAAACATCAAACGGACTGATTAAAAGCCCATAATGACGAAACCACTCGATCGAGTGGATCAAAACCACTCGATCGACCAACTCTCCAAAGAAAAGTTACTCGATCGACCAAGAAATCACTCGATCGAGTAGATGGTCCTTGTGCAACTTAGTGATCGAGTGAAATGTTACTCGATCGACCATCAAGGCACATTAAAACCACTCGATCGAGTGTCAGAGGGTGTGAAAACCACTCGATCGAGTGACTAGACTTCATTTCAGCTCACGTCTGCGTCTAAGTGCCTCGTAATGCGTGCCACAACGCTTCCAAATGCAGTACCTCACTCTGGGACAATCCCGTCTCCTCTAAATGCATGCAAAAAGGACGAAAAGGAGTATGGTTCCACTACTTTCGCGATTATTCCTACAAAAAGGACAAAATACACCAAAGTAGCCAATTCGGGGCAAAATACCATAAAAACAGTATAGAAATGCATAGAAATACGTGCTGAAATAGGCTAAAAAGACTATACATTAGGCACGTATCATATATCGTGTCTGAAGTATCTTTGTTTGAAGTTGTGACATTGATCTGCGTGAGCTTTTTTATCTGAAATCATAATACATTGCAATGAGTGTGTATTGAACGATTCGAGAGCTCAAGCAAATTTCTTGATTCTAGACAAAAATTTCAATTATGGGTTTTGGACTTTTGGGGGTCACAAAAGTATGGCGAGGAGTTGCATAAGTTAGCTTTGAAGCTACTTATTACCCAGAATTGGAGTTTTGTTATAACTAGGTTTGGTGCCCGGCTTCGTCCGGGCTACCTCTATTTACCGTTAAATTTTATTTTCAATGAATTAAACTATGTTGTAGTTGTTTAGCTCACACCTTTACTATTTGTAATATATTTTTCTACAGCATATCTTGTAATTATGATGAAATGCAAAAATTTATTTTCAAATTATGAAACACATTCACTACCCCGCTATTAATATTATTACTTTCACGACATTCTTTCTTAATATCATTACATTACGTTCACTACTCCCGTGGTTACTATTGTTTTTTTTACTAATTCCTCTATTTTTTTCTGTTAAATTCATTATTCCCGTTAATTTTATCAGGCCTATATTTAAATAAATAAAATATTTTCTTAAGTCGATTGGTTATTTAATTGTTCACACTTTTTCTCATTGTTACCAATGTTACTTTCAGTACATTCGTATTTACTTTCACTACTCCCACTATCATTATTATAACTGTCACTACGTACTCCCACATTAATACGATTAATTTTATTAATCTCGTTGCTGCCACTATTACTTTTACTACATTTAATTTAATATATAATTCTAATGATAATACTAATTAATTCTATAAGTGGGGCATGTTAATTAATTTTAAGGAAAATCACTATATTCTTATGTTTTCTAAATTTAACTAATTTAATTTAATGTAATTTCCATAAATATTCTTCATCAAGGCATCTTTATATTATACTTTTAACCAAAACTATATAATATTTACATTGAGATCCCTTTATCTTTTTGGTGAAATGTGAATCTTCTCATTAAAACTTTTGACAATGAAGTACAAACACCAACTATAGCAATTTCTAGCACAACATTACATAAATTAGCACAAAATGACGTTCTTTACCCATACTATATCCCTACTAGGAACCTTTTCCATTTGTAGCATGTGTAATCTTCCACGAAGAGTAGCATGGATACGGTCTCTAACAGCTTCAGGCCGGGCAACCCAATCACCTAATCTGCATTTGTTGCGGCCCTCCCAAATATAGTATACCAGACTACCAATAGCAGCTAGTATGATTTTCTTACGCAGCAAGGATTTTGCTCTCCATTTCAGACTGTTTGCAATGATATCCACAGTCCAGTAAAAACCAAGCCAGTCTGCAACAATGATGTAAGCATCTCAGACTGAAAGGACATTCAAAGAACAGGTGCAGTGAAGTCTCCTGCATATTCCCACACAGGAAGCAAATACCATCATTGATCACTCCAAACTTTGCCAACCTATCTTTGGTAAGGAGCCTACCTTGAATGAAAAGCCAATTAATGAAATTCACCTTAGGTAGAGCCAACCTATTCCAAACATAAGGTTTCCAAGGGACAGTCACCTGAGTACCAGAGAGCCATTGATAAACCAGAGAAGTAGAGTAGGGGACCTGCAACCACTGAGCAAAACCAGGAGCAAGGAGATCCTTAACTTTGCACAGTTGCCTCCAAGTCCAACTAGTCTGTAAAGAGGGTGAATACTGCCACCAATCATGCTGTTTAATATAAAGGTGGTGTACCCATCTTACCCACAAACTATCTTTCTTATTTGCAACCCACCAGATATATTTCCCAAGGGTAGCTATGTTCCAATGATAACAATTTATAATTCCAAGCCCACCCTGATCTTTGGGCAGACAGCACTTATCCCAAGCAACTGCAGGCACCTTATGATGCTCATCAGAACCAGACCACAAGTATGCTCTGCAGATGCTCTTAACTTTATGAATAATGGCTTTAGGAAGAAGGAAAACTCTAGCCCAATAACTATGAATCGTGTCAAAAAGACTTAACCAAAATAAGCCTGCCAAAGATAGCTCAAATGCTTTGCCCCCATCCTCTGATTCTAGCCACTAATTTCTCAACCAAAATGTTACAATCAACCTTAGTCAACCTCTTATGTGAAATATTGATCCCCAGGTATTTAAAAGGGAGGGCACCCTTCTTAAAACCAGAGATGTACAGAATATTGTCCTCAGCTACACCATGAATACCATTCATATAGATGTCAGACTTTTCTTTATTGATATGCAAACCAGATGCATTAGAGAAAGAAGTAAGAGCCCTCATTATCACAGTGACAGAATCAGAGTCACCTCTACAGAAAATAAGAAGATCATCAGCAAAGGCCAGATGACACAACTTCAAAGCTTTACACATAGGATGAAATCTGAAATTCGAGTGACAAGAACCAGATCAAGGATTCTTGTGAAGTACTCCAAACATAAAGTAAAGAGGAGAGGGGAGATAGGATCTCCTTGCCTCAAGCCTCTCTGACCTTTAAAGTACCCAAATTGATTGCCATTAAGAGAAAGAGTATATGAAGGGGTAGAAACACATTGCATAATCCACCCTATCATTCTCTTAGGAAATTTCAGGGCATAAAGCATATCCTCCACAAAGGCCCACTCAATAGAGTCATAAGCCTTCCTCAAATCAATCTTCATCATCACTATAGGAGAACAGGTTCTCCTATTGTAAAGCCTTACAAGGTCTTGGCAAATAAGGATATTATCCACAATATCCCTATTTTTTAAGAAGGCACTTTGGTTTAGACTAATGATATCAGCAAGCACATCATTCAGTCTACCACAAATAATTTTCGAGATACACTTATAAACCACATTACAGCATGCTATGGGTCTGAAATCCATAACTGAAATAGGTATCTCCTTCTTGGGGACAAGAGTGATCATAGTAGAGTTAATTTGTTGCAGTAACTGATCATGAGAGAAAAATTCCAACACAGCCCCCATAACATCATCACCAATGATATCAAAAGCATCCTTGAAGAAGCTAGATGAATATCCATCAGGTCCTGGGGCTTTCTCATTAGGAATAGAGAAGAGAGCAGCTCTGACCTCTTCCTTAGTAACCTCAGCTACCATAGAAACAGACTGGATATCAGAGACACATTTCCCCCTCCTAACCACTCCACAGTTAACCCTGGATACACTTTCAGAACTTCCAAGGAGCTTATGGTAATACTCAATGAAAGCCATTTCAATGGAACCATTATCAGAGCAAGGATTACCATTCATATCCAAAATTTTAAGAACCTTGTTCTGAGCTCTCCTGGCTTTAATTGAGCTATGGAAATAGTGAGTGTTTTCATCATTGCAAGTCATCCAAGCCACCTTAGCTTTCTGGCCTAGAAAAGAAAGTTCGGCATCCTGAAGTTGTTTAAAAGATTGAGCAAACAGCTCTCTCTTTCCATTTGCGGCAGGGAATTATGGGGATCCAAATGAAGCTGGGATTGTTTCTCTTCAAGGACTAGACGAGCCACTTCAGTAGTATTAAGAATATCACCAAAACCTTCTCTGTTAAGTTTCTTCAGAGGACCCTTAAGCATCTTAAGTTTCTTTGCCACAAAACATAAGACACCCTCGATCTACGACTCCATATACCTTGCACAGTCTCTTTAAAATTACCATCCTTACTCCACATCATGAAGTATTTAAAAGATGACTTGTGCTTTACATCATCCTCCCAAAGACTAATAATACTAGGGCTGTGATCAAACAAACCCTCGGGAAGGAAAGAAACAGTACCAGCTGGACCATGCAAAATCCACTGATCATTAGCCAATACACGATCAATCCTACTGAAGACCCTAGCATCCCCATCCTGTTTGTTGTTCCAGGTATAGTAAGCCCCTTGAACAACCAGATCATATAAACCACAATGATCAACACACCCTTCAAACTCCTTAGTCTCAGCATCAGTAACCTTAGCTCATATCCTCTCATTAGAATATAGCACATTATTGAAATCACCCATAACTAACCACGGGCCATGAACTGAGGTAGCCAGGGAATTAAGAGAAGACCACAGATTACTCCTATCAGAATCCTTATTACTACCATAAATCATGGAACAGGTCCAGCTGAAACCATTCTGAAGATAAGTGACCTGCAAATGCATAAGTTGCCATTCTTTACTTATAACATTCACAGTAAAAAGGGAAGGATCCCACATAATCCAAATCCTACCACCCTCCATGACATCATTATTCACAAGAAACTTCCATTTAGTACCCAATCCATCTTGTACTTTATTCATATTACTACTTTTAACTCTAGTCTCAATAAGTCCAAAGAAACCTACATTATTCATATGAAGGAGTCTCCTAACATCTCCTTGCTTATTCCTTTTATTGATACCTCGGACATTCCAAAACCCAATACTAACCATTGAAATGAAGTGTTGTTTTACCCTTGCTAAGGCTGTTCAAGAGGTTCCTTCTAATGGAAAAACTGAGAACATCCATAAAAGAAGAACCACTCTGAACACCTCCCTCTCCCCTCTTTGCAAACTTATGAAGAACACCAGCTGCAGGTGTAACAGTGTTTGTCATGGACCCCTGAAAAGGCATAGGAGTAACCACGTAGCGGGTTCAACACCGGTAAGACTTCCTCACCCCTCCTTGACTAGGGGTAACTGGCTTTGCCACCATAGGAGCCACAACCTTGGGTTTCCAAACCATACGCACCTTCTTAGGAGCAGGCTTAGAAGGTTTCTTCTTACAAGAACCTGTTTCATGGCCAATTCCATGACATGTAGCACACACAGCAGGCTTCCACTCATAATGCACCTTCTGAGATCTGAGCACACCATTCTCATCAAGGAATTCAATAGCATCAAGCAGGGGTTGGCCAACCTGTACTTCCACCATGTACCTGGCATACTCCAGGAATTCACGCTCCTTAGTAGCCCGGTCACACTGAACAGGTGAACCAACCAACCCCGCAAGTTTTGGTAAAGCATTTCCCGCATTTAAAACTTAGATTGTAAAACCTAATCCATATATGAACTGATTTAGGTTTTTCCTTCTCCAATTTAGACTCGGGAGTCCAATCTTTCACAATAAAAGGCTTACCGTCAAAGAATAGGGGTCCAGTTGAAGCGCTTTGATTTTATCCTCACTTGTTCTTAAACGAACCAAGCATACACCATTAGGTTGAAAAGCAACCTTATCAATGGTTAAATTCTTCCAAATACGTCTAACATAACCTCCTAAGACGTTGCTAGGCGGATTTGAACCCGGGACATAGCGAAAAATCGAAGTAGACCAAAAATCAAGCTCATTCTCGCACATCTTCAACAGATAGGTTTCAATATCGAGTCTTACCGGAAAGGAGAAGACACTCGGTGGCGACGACGTCCAACCTCTTGCCATTCTTCATCATTTGTTGATTTATCCTCCGAAATCACATCGGTTCCTTCGCAAGATTAAAAGCACGCAATTCCAGCTTTAGAACTCTCACCATTCTTGTGCCTTTTCGCAATTTCACTCAATTCTTTATTATTTAGCGTAATAGTACTATTTTTTGATTTATTTGTGTTATTAGTTGATGAATTATTAGTATTTTTTGATCTCACCGGAGTGTTACTAGCGACGTCGTCCTCTGCGTCGCGCCACTGCAGAAAAGCTTGAGGAAGAACGGTTTCTCTCTCTATAACGGTTTTTCTCTCTATTACTATTAATTAGTACATGTTTTGATTGTTTATTGAGATCCCTTTATCGGTCCATCACACTTTGTGCTATCGATTAAAAACTATATAGTATAATTAATTTGTATAGATTTTTTTTTTTAATTACATTGAAATCCCTTGATTTACGAATTAATATATAGTATTAATTGATGGCCACCACGTAACAACTTGTATGACCATAGGTTTTAAGCATTAAAATCACCAACGAAATTGATCACTATGAGTACAAATACTCAACCGCGTACATTATTATTACTCGTATGACACTTAATTTGACATGTGTATCACATCATATGAGCTCAAAGCCTCAAATGTGGTATGGAACTTACTTACAGCTGTCTTGAACGTGAATTATACCCTTCAAATTTGGCATCTCAAACCATCTCAAGCGGCTGTATCAAAATGAGTTTGGGTTGTCGACACCAACTTTTAGTCACATTATAAGAACATTCTTTTAGTTTAGGTCGCTTTACTTCATTAGATGGAGAAGTTTATTTGATCCTATATATGACCCGTGTGGGTTGCACACATTCTTTGTGACTAGCTAACTAGACTAGCAACAATCAAGAATATTAGCTATTATCAATTATCACAGCTTACCTATGTCTTTTGCAATCGATCACTGATGTATATTTTTTTGCTTCCATGGTTTTACATGGAAAATTACTTATTTGACTAATCAAGATCTTTAGTATCCGTCACCTTGTATAATTAAGTTGGCCAATCGGCACACACACCATCTAGCCATCTCTGCACTTATATAAATAGGTTGACCAATCCCATTATTTCTCTCTGTGAAAGGCTACTAAGCAGCAGAGGCTACCGCTGAGCGTAAGCACAGTTACAAATAAAGAACCACAAAATTAGAGAACAAAAGAAGTTACAGCGGGTAGTTAATTGGATTGTTGATGTCTATTTGTTTTCACAAATTCTAATTTATATGGCCCCGCGATAATATTATTATGAGACTGACCCAAATTATGGATAATAATTTATTAGTTTTAGTTTTTTTTTTTGCGGGGTTAATGGGTATTTGGGTGGGGATTCGAGTTGAATTGTGCTAGTGTCACATTTTACCATCTCATAGGAGACTAGTTCATGCAATTATTTATTAACGAGTCAATTTCTTACAAGAAATCCTTTTTTTGAGACTAACCCAATATGAGACCGACTCACATAAATTGGTGTATTTAACGACATTATCATTAAAATTTTCTTTGTGCAGGAATTGTTGTGTGGACGTTATAAGACTCTAGGTTTTAGAATGAATTGTGTGTATATTGATGACTGAAGTTTACAGTATATATAGGAGGAGTGTACATCTAAATAAGGAGAGGAGCCTATACAAAAGATACTAATTGATTGACATAATAATGCTAATTCTATATTTACAAAATATGACAGCTTGATTGAAAGATTATGTGGGATTAAATTGATCTTATGAGTTGGAGATATTATTAGCTAAGATGTTGTTAATACGCCCCCTCAAGTTGGACGTCCTTGTGGTAAGACCAAGCATGTCTCGTAACTCATGATGCCGGTGTTTGTGCAGCGGCTTGGTAAGGATATCTGCGAGTTGATCTTTGCTTGCTACATGAGAAATGCGTATGTGGCCGAGTTGGAGTTGTTGTTTGACAAAGTGAAAGGAGATGGTCATGTGTTTCATCCTGGAGTGGAATACGGATTCTTGGCATAGAGCGTAGCCGGCTACATTGTTTACCTTGGTCGCAACCCGATCTCCCGGTCTTCCAAAAACAACCATGTATTGCTCTCTCAACCACGTTTAAGCTGAATTTCACGTTGCTTCCGTCACAACGGAAACTCTACGACTTCGCAATCTCCTCTCTGAACTGCACGTCACTGTCAGGGGACCACCAGCAATCTTCTATGATAACATAAGTAGTTATCTTTGTCACCTCCAAAGTCGGCGTCACAAAATGTGTGAAGACAAAGAGGAATGTGTTTATAGAGTTGGATTCCATGTGTTTGAGTGCCTTGAAGGTACCGGAGAAGACATTTTAACGCCATACAATGATTGGCAGTGGGATGGTGTAGAAATTGTATGAGACAGTTGGTGGTGAAAGCAATGTTGGGTCGAGTGAGAGATAGATATTGTAAGCTCCCAACTATAGCTCGATAGGTGGATTGATTGTGAACTGGTTTGTTTTATTCTCTTAGAAGAGGAGGTGATGTAGCTATCGGAGTGGTGTTTGGTTTGGCGTCTACCATGTTGTATTTTGTAAGAAGGTCATGTATGTATTTAGATTGATTTAGGTGGAGACCTTGATCATTTGGAGTAACTTCAATGCCAAGGAAATATGATAGTGGGCCAATATCTTTGAGAGAAAAACAGTTAGAGAGACTAGTAATGAAGGTTTACAATTGAGATGAATTTGGTCCTGTGATTATTATGTCATCTACATAAATAAGCATATAGAGACTGGTCGTTTTTGTCTGTAGAATAAATAAAGAAGGGTTGGAAATCGATTGAGTAAAACCAACAGTGGTGAGATATGACTTGAGTTCGGTGTACCAAGCTCGAGGAGCTTGTTTGAGTCTATAAATAGCTTTGTGCAATTTGCAAACAAAATCAGGTTTATTTTGCTCAACCAATCAAGGTGGTTGTGTCATAAATACATTGTCCGTGAGCGTGCCTTGTAGAAAGGCGTTATTTATGTCAAGTTGACGTAGTGGCCAGGCTTTGGTCACTGCTAAGGAAAAAGAATTAAGCGGACGATGGTGGTTTTGATAATGGGATCGAAGGTTTCTCATAGTCGATGCAGGTCGTTGATGAAATCCTTTTGCAACAAGGCGGGCTTTGTGTTGTTTAAGGGTTCCATCAGGATTATACTTGTTTTTATATACCCATTTACATCCAATGATATTTTGAGCGGAGGAGCGTGGGACTAAGGTCCAAGTGTGATTGCGTTCAAGAGTGTGATATTCATCTTGCATCGCTTGGCGCCAATGAGGAAGGACAAGAGCCTGTTTTACAGTGTTAGGGAGACTTGTGGCCGAGTTTGGGAGATGAGCAACTTGCGCATATTTTGGGTTTGGCTTTAGAATGTTGTTGGCAAGGCGGGTGGTGACAGTTTTTGCTGGCGGAGGAGGGAGTGGTTTGGGGCAGTGGGAGGACGGAGCAGGAGATGGGGATGAGTCGATGGTGGAGGTGGTTGGCGAGGTGTTGATGGAATCGACAGAGGGGTGAGAAGAGGGAGAAGGGGCACTTGAGAGGGTAGGTTGGGACTTATTTTGACGAGTATAGACAATGGTGATAGGGGGTTGGGTGCGGTGAGGCTGGTCCGGAGAGGGTGACGATGGTGGTGGTGGCCGGGGTGGTGGGAGAGGAAGGTAGAATGGGAAGGGAAAGCATGGTCCGTTCTTCAGTAGGTGGAGAGGGCACCTGGTTAGTGGGTATGTTGGTGAAGGGATAGATATCGTCATAGAATTTGACGTGTCGCGAGGTGTAGATGCGATGAGTCTTTGGGTCGAGGCAATGAAAAGCACTTTGTGTGTTGGAGTAACCAACAAAGACACACGGGATAAAGCGGTTTTCTAATTTGTGTTTGGTGTAGGGCCTTAGCCAAGGATAGCAAAGACAACCAAAATTCTAAAGGTTGGAGTAGTCGGGTTATTTATTATGAATCATGAAGTATGGGGAGTTGCCTTGTAGAGATCGAGTAGGAAGACGATTGATGAGATAAGTGGCGGTACTGAAAGCGAATGGCCAGTACTTGGTGGGTAGATGGGCGTGGTTGAGAAGGGCTAGAACCGTTTCGACTATGTGACGGTGTCTCCATTCGGCATATCCGTTGTGTTCGGGATTATGCGAAGGATATGTGGAGTGAGAAATACCATTGTTAAGTAGAGTGGTGGTTAATTTAACGTACTCGCCTCCATTATCGGAGAAAAATTGTTTAATTGGTTTCTTAAAATGTTTTTCGTCGAGGGCCTTAAATTGTAGAAATAATTGAGTAGTGTCGAATTTTCGCTTTAATGGATACATCCAAATGTACTTGCTGTAATGATCAACGAATACGACATAATATTTTTAATGGTCAAATGATAGAACTGGGCTCGTCCAAAGGTCAGAAAAAATGAGGTCTAATGGTGCGTTTGTTTCGAACGGCAAGTTGGAAAACGGTAGCTTTTTGCTTTTTGCGATATTACATGATTCACAGTGATCATAATCAAAAATAGAGAATGGTAAATTTTAATTAATAATCTTGATTACATCATATGTCGGATGGCCTAACTTATGATGCCAAGAAAGAGATGCGGGTCCTTTGATAGAGGCATAGACTTTCGGTTTGGAAGGACACCACTCGTAAACTCCATTTTTAACTCGGCCCTAGAGGAGTATGGTTCCCGTTGCTATCACCTTAACAAAAAAACAATCATGTGAGAAAATAACAAAGGCATGGTTATCACGACATAATTGAGATATAGATAGTATATTTCTTGATATTTTCGGAACATGAAGAACATTAGTGAATTTAAGCGATTGTAGAGTGAAATTACCTATATTGGTGATTGGTAAGGTGGAACCGTCTCCAATAATGAGGTCATCAAGGCCGTTGTAAGGAGAGTGAAAGGCAAGGGTATCTAAGTCATGAGTGATGTGATGACTTGCGCCACTATCAAGGAGGAAATTGGGGTTCGGGGTCGATGGTGCATTGGTCACGGTGTTAGCCTATGGTGAGGGATGTTGGTAGCGGGTGGTTGGGGGAGCAGGAAAGACGATGTTCGGAAATAATCTCCGAAACAGAGGACATTGAGCGATGACGTGACCTGTTTCACGGCACCATTGACATCGACCTTTGAATGGGTGAGGGTTGGTTTGGTTTTGAGGCTGATTAACACTGGTGGATTGGTTGTGGTCGCGGTGATGAGTGTGATTTTGCTGGTTGTGGCAATAGGCATGGTTGGTTGATGGGGTGAAGAGGTTGGTACTAGGTTGGTGTTTGAGAAGTAACTCGTGTTGGAGTAACTTCTCGTGGAGAGTCTCAAAAGGGATTGGTGTGTCTCGACCGCGTACCGTATCAATGACGAGTTTGTAAAGTTCATAGTCGAGGCCCTTGAGGACCTTCGAAACAACATCCTCGGGATCGATTATTTTGCCCATGAGGGCAGGTTGGTCCACGCAGGCTTTGATGGAGTGAACGTAGTCACTGATGGTTTGATCCGCAGTATTCACTATCGAATCGAGTTTTTCTTTGAGTTGTTGGATATGAATGCGTGATGGGTTGGTATAAGTATGGGATAAAATATCCCAAGCCTCTTTAGTGGTTTTCGCCCGAACGGTTAAGGTTTGTAGGGCCGAGGTGAGTGTGCCCATGAGGGCGCCTAAGATTAGACCGTTTTGCTTAAGCCAAGACAGGTGTGCGGGGTTTGGGGTCTCCTGTTTGTTGGCGTCAACAAGGGTGGCAGGAGGTGTTGGTTCGGATCCATCGAGAAAGCCGAGGAGGCTAAATCCGAATAGGATATTGGTGAGTTGAAAACGCCATGTGGTGTAGTTAAGTGGCGTCAGTTTGACGACGTGGTGGAGGTTCGGGGCCGTGAGTGGTTTAGCCGCGTCATGAGGATTGGGAATGAGGGTGTCGGTATGGGTGTTAGTCATGGTACCATATAAGACTCTAGGTTTTAGAATGAATTGTGTGTATATTGATGACTGAAGTTTACAGTATATATAGGAGGAGTGTACATCTAAATAAGGAGAGGAGCCTATACAAAAGATACTAATTGATTGACATAATAATGTTAATTCTATATTTACAAAATATGACAGCTTGATTGAAAGATTATGTGGGATTAAATTGATCTTGTGAGTTGGAGATATTATTAGCTAAGATATTTTTAATAGACGTTATGGGGAAAGTATGGTGAAAACTAGTAGCAGCAGCAAGGAACGTCCGGAGAGACGCAAGCTTGAAGATTCTGTTCTCAAGTCAAGTCAAGGGGTTTTCCGAAATGGAGTTCTTGATGTTAAACATTTATTAAAAACAACTCCAATTGCCCGAGATGAAGATCATGGCCCTCCTCCAAATAAAGAAGGGAAGACGACAAACTAGAAGGGTGGTAACAAGAATCATGGCAAGAAGAAAGGTGGTGGTGGAAAACAGCATCATTAAGCAAATTACCTAGTGAACGAATTAGCAAAAAGGACATACTTATCCAAATTCAATCTGGAAATCAAATAGTCAAGTCTCTTTTGTCGAGAGCTCTTTGGTTTTACTCTCTCTCGGTGTCTTTTATCAAATTTTAATTCATCTGTGATATGGACTTGTTAAAATGAAAGTGTAGTCATCCAGCAATACTTGGCTCAATTTGGTTAGGGTTGTTAGAAAACCCCGAGTAATTCGGCATATAATCCAACTTATTCCGCGATTTGTCTTTGGGCCCTCTTGAGACACTCGATAACACAGTGCCCGGCAATGAGCTGCGTGTGGTGTGTGATACCGTCGTTTAATATCAAAAATAAATACCTAAAACTACTAACAGAAGCTAATGGAAGTAGGGTCGATCTCCATAGGGAGGCGGTCACTATCTACTCGTTAATTTAGTCTGTCTACTGGTCACAATTTGGGGGTTTAAGTGTTGTTACTAAACTAATGACGGCAAGGCAAGGGATGGAAAAAGAGAGAAATCAAATAGAGAGAAAAATGCCAGTATGTCGGGTTATCATGATAGATTCACAAGTCAGCTAAAGGTAGGCCAGTCGATCTAATGTGAGAAGGATAAGGGAAAGGTCCTTCCGGTCCGCTATCCGCCCTAAAATACAACTAGCTTAGCTTCCGCCCTCACTAGTGTAGTCTATTGCCATAACAGGTCTATTCACTCCAATCTTCCGATCTAGGATTGAACTTAACCAAATTAACTAATTCAGTTGCATGCATTCAACCAAATGATTATAATTAAATTGTTAATGCAACAATTCTCAATATAAATCTACTAACCAACTATCGCATCATCGCTACACTACCATGACTCCCCTGATCCTAGCATTAAGGGATTAGTTATGTATAAACATAACAAGAGCAAAAGATGAATAAATAATGAACATTGCAAAATTAAAGAGAGTAAAGAGAGAATTACTAATTAAGATCCTAAAAAGAGAGCAAATCGAACAATATGAAAAGCAATGAGAAAAAGCGATTAAGAGATGAAAAGAGATCCCCCTTAAACCTAATCACGTCTCTCCTATTTATAGGGGAGACAATTATTAAACCTAAAACACAAAATTAAGCTAAAAAGCCCGCGTCCAATAACTAAATACTCGATCGAGGACTTCATATCACTCGATCGAACAAATCCAAGCTAAAACCTATCGATCGAAGACTTTAGGTACTCGATCGAACACTTATAAAAAAGGCACCATTCGATCGAGTAAAAAAAGGACTCGATCGAACAAGATAGTACTCGATCGAGTACTTTCCATCGCACAATTCCTACTTCGCGCACTGAATTTCAAACGGCCGCCATTTCTTCGTTACTTAGGAAAACAGAGCATTTCCAGTGGGGTTGGAAGCTAACAGGACAAGCTTTTATCTCCAATTAGAATAACTTTAAAATCAGTTGTATAACTCGAGATATGGCTCTTCAAAGTAGGCACTAGCGATATAAAATTCTTCCTTTGCTCGCCTAGCTATCTTACTTTTTTGCGCATCTCAAAATAGTAGTCTCCAAGCTCCGACTCAACTCATCTCCTAAATTCATGCATAGGGACGTGTTTTAGGCTTGATTATGCTCCTCTCTGGTTCATACCTGTAAATAATACAAGAGAAACCAAAGTAGACAATTCGGGGGACATTTGTGGCTAAACACTACTAAATATGCATAGAGATGCGTGCAAATATGATACAAAAAGTCTATATAAAATGCACGCATCAAACTTCCCCAAACCAAACCTTTGCTTGTCCCCAAGCAAACTATATGCAAAACTAATGGAACAGAAAAGAAAACTCAGAGCTAGCTACAAATTGTCCACTTAAACCAATTTAATGCAAAGCAGGACTAACACTTATAACAAAAACACAAATGCAAACGAGTTGTAGGATGTTTATAATAAAGCTGAACCGTCGACCTTGCAAGACCTTTGATGATGGACTCTCACGGGTCACTCTTCTCTCATGAAGCTAAGGGTAAGCAATTAAATGTAAGAGAGAAAGAATAAGAAGTCGCTCACCTAGACTACGACCCACATAAACATGCATGCAACTAATATGATAGACAATTCTAGCTACCGTACACATACATTCCAACCAAACAAGGTCCGTCACAGCCGAGGGCTTACAAGAATATGGTAAAGTGAGATAATGGGTAAGAAGGGGCAAAACATTTTGGAAATGTGAGGCTAATAGTCAAGCTAGCAACCTAATCAAACCAAGTGACAACATCCGATTCTTAATCCATCTCAAAACTAAGCACAAGTGCCTTTATTTTGGCACAAACAACTCACTCAACCAAAACATACTCCTCATAAAATATAAATAAAACATAAGAGTAAAAACCGTCTACAAACAAACTTCCTCTTTTTTTTCTTTTCTCTTTTTTTTTCTTCCACGGTTTTCTTTTTTTTCTTTCTTTTTTTTCGAATTTCTTTTTTTTTTCTTTTTAATTTTAACTTTTTCATCATATCATCCTCCTTCTTCTATAAATTACCAACTCCCGATAATACAATGCAAACCAAACTTGGCACAATAAATTATATACCGCAAAACATACACTAACCAGCTTGACAAGGCAGGCTAAATTTGGATGTAGTTAAGGGTCAATAGGCAAATTTGGCTAATGTGGAGTTAAATGGGTAAAAATGAAAGGAAAAGGGGAATGTAAGCGCCTCCCTGCATGTGACACCAACCACTAACCCGAATGTATGTAGGCAAAAAGCAATTGAATTTCATATACGTGCAAATTAATGAACATGTTATGCAAGGAGAATACTACTCTCAAATTCCTACATGAACTGGTCATAAATGACACCAGTTATACAGCTCTAATAACTTAGAAATTATAAGTAGTTTGCCAAATTTCAGGTCAAGTCTATTCGTTTAACTAAATTTCAACATAAACTCGTAGATATGCAACAAGACAATGCTAAAGAATAAATATTTTGTGCAAGGCTTAAGAAAAAAGGACTAAAAGCAGTGCAATTTCATCATTGAAATCTACCGTTCCGACTCGACCTATATGCTAAAATAAACGTGAAATTTTTTGATTTTTTAGAAATTTTTCTATTTTTATTTTTATGGGATTTTTGAATTTTATAAAAATATAAACAACAATGCATACAAAAATTAAATGTGATAACCGAAATGCAATAAAAACGACATGCAGACACAGATATGGATGCATAACCTCCCCAAACCAAACCGTACAATTCACTCATTGTACCAGAAATAGGGAAAGGAAATGCAAACTGAAGAGAAGAGAGAGAAACTGCAGAAAACTTACAAGAGCACGCGAAGTAGGGACCTCCCCAAATCAGCCAACAACATGTGAGGTCGCTAAAAGCCTCAGAACAGCGTCATTGGAAACAATACAAAGAAGCCTACTCGTGGTACTTCGATCGAGAAGATAGAATACTCAATCGAGTACAATCAGCTGCCGAAGTGTTCGATCGAGGAGAACTGGTTACTCGATCGAAATATCTGTCTCTGTAGGTGCTCGATCAAGGAAGAGGAGTGTTCGATCGAAATGGTTAAGCACTCAATTGAGTAAAAAGAATGCTCGATCGAGTGGTACCTTCAGACGAAAGACGACCAAAAACCAGCTCTAAATCATTCACGGTCTATGGCTTGAAAAAAAATTATTACACACAGCAAAACTAAAATGTTCGAAAATCACCTAAAAAGCTTAAATTCCGGGTTGCCTCCCGGACAGCGTTAGTTTCAGACAGGTCCCAGCTCGACCTTCTTTTCTTCATCTAATTGCTCCAGTTAGGCACAATCAAAGCAACTCAAAGCTCTTAGTAACCGATCATAGATCTGCGCATGTGCTACACAAAAGCATAAGTAGCACCAAAATAGGAAAGAAGCATATGAAAGAAAACTAAAGTGCCATCTCAGCCTAACAAATTTCCGATGACAAATATGGTGAAACTTTATAAACTTATTTGACCAACTGGGAGAGGGTGGAGCATCGAAACATAAAGCAGAAGTCACCTGAGATATTTTAATATCAACCTTAACAATAATCGTGAAATTGTTGTTAGCTACCTCAGGTCGGTCGCTCCTAACGTCAGAATCATTGACAAAAGAGTATATTACCTCTATCGTGCTAGGAACATTCACTGACTCAGCTACCTTCTCGTTCCCCTCCTTAGCTTTATGGGTTCTATCCCGTAAATTACAGCCTCTAAAGCATCCAGCTCGGCTTTCCAAACAGGAGATTCACCATAACCATTGTTCACACTGTTCACAGCTAAATCACTCGATTGAGAATGAATAGTGCTCGATCGAGTGATTTCTTCCTCAGTAGTGCTTGATCGAATAGTATGGGGTGTTCAATCGAGGTATTCCTCATACAAAATGTTCGATCGAATAGTGTAATCTGCTCGATCAAACTCCTCCTCACATAATTCATTCGATCGAACACTGTAGCTATGCTGACCCGTGGTGAAGTATTCGAGAAATGCTTCGTCTTCATTAGCATCTTCAATTTCCGAGTCATACATATCTTCATCATCAATAGACAACTCAGGTCCTTCATGGGAAAGATCGCTTTCGGTACAAACAGCATGTACCATCTCTGAGTGCCTAGAATCCGACTCGGCAGCTAATTGAGTTAGTTGAGATTCAAATAGCTTGAGGTTACCCTCTCTAGATTTCTCGGTTTCTTGCATTTGAAGTGCAAGTGCCTTCACCAAAGACGTCAATTCAGCAACCCTTTCTTTATGTTTAACGGGAGGAGGGGCTTGTGTTGCGGTGGCCAGATAAATAGAGGCTTTTGATAACCTCGTTGCTGAAACGGATTTGGCGGCACATATGTAAAGGAATGGCTAGCTTTTCTACGCTGCCTAAACGCGTAGACTTCATCGCTTTATGCCAAACAAATAACAGCATTGTCCCCGCAGCACCAAATCTCTCACAGTTGACCACCTGCTGCGCCATAGGATGGAATATGGGTGGAAGGTCAAAGGTACTCAAGCCTTCCCTTTGATGATCTTTATACCTAGAACTGTCTAGGTAGGACCTGTAGGGCCTATCCAAATAACACTAGAGAAAAGATAAGAACTGCCTTAAGGAATAAATCCCTTAAGGCTAAACACAGACAAAAATAAACAAGTAAATAAAATAGTTGCCTCCCCGGCAGCAGCGCCAAAATTTGATATCGTCGTTTAGTATCAAAAATAAATACCTACTAACAGAAGCTAGTGGAAGTAGGGTCGATCTCCACAGGGAGGCGGTCACTATCTACTCGTTAATTCAGTCTGTCTACGGTCACAATTTGGGGGTTTGAGTGTTGTTACTAAAATAATGAAGGCAAGGCAAGGGATGGAAAAAGAGAGAAATCAAATAGAGAGAAAAATGCCAGGATGTCGGGTTATCATGATAGATTCACAAGTCAGCTAAAGGTAGGTCAGTCGATCTAATGTGAGAAGGGTAAGGGAAAGGTCCTTCTGGTCCGCTATCCGCCCTAAAATACAACTAGCTTAGCTTCCGCCCTCACTAGTGTAGTCTATTGCCATAACAGGTCTATTCACTCCAATCTTCCGATCTAGGATTGAACTTAACCAAATTAACTATTTCAGTTGCATGCATTCAACCAAATGATTATAATTAAATTGTTAATGCAACAATTCTCACAATAAATCTATTAACCAACTATCACATCATCGTTACACTACCACGACTCCCCTAATCCTAGCATTAAGGGATTAGCTATGTATAAACATAACCAGAGCAAAAGATGAAGAAATAATGAACATTGCAAAATTAAAGAGAGTAAAGAGAGAATTACTAATTAAGATCCGGAAAAAGAGAGCAGTCGAACAATATGAAAAGCAGCAGAAAAAGCAATTAAGAGATGAAAAGAGATCCCCCTTAAACCTAATCACGTCTCTCCTATTTATAGGGGAGACAATTATTAAACCTAAAACACGAAATTAAGCTAAAAAGCCCGCGTCCAATAACTAAATACTCGATCGAGGACTTCATATCACTCGATCGAACAAATCCAAGCTAAAACCTATCGATCGAAGACTTTAGGTACTCGATCGAACACTTATCAAAAGGCACCATTCGATCGAGTAAAAAAAGGACTCGATCGAACAAGATAGTACTCGATCGAGTACTTTCCATCGCACAATTCCTACTTCGTACACTGAACTTCAAACGGCCGCCATTTCTTCGTTACTTAGGAAAACAGAGCATTTCCGATGGGGTTGGAAAGCTAACAAGACAAGCTTTCATCTCCAATTAGAATAACTTTAAAATCATTTGTACAACTCGAGATATGGCTCTTCAAAGTAGGCACTAGCAATATAAAATTCTTCCTTTGCTACTTAGCTTTCATCTTACTTCTTCCTTTACTTCTTTGCGCATCTCAAAATAGTAGTCTCCAAGCTCCGACTCAACTCATATCCTAAATGCATGCATAGGGACATGTTTTAGGCTTGATTATGCTCCTCTCAGTTCATAATTCTCGATGTAGCTCCGTGGACCACTTGTCACGTCTAAATTTCTCACCTTGCAAGGGATCGTGATACACAAGCCATACCTGAGCTCGTGGCATAGGCCATCGAACCCATAAAACTATGAAGGCATCTTAAACTATCGTTTCCAGTAAAACAACTGGCTACGTCCACCCTAAAGGAGAGCAAATTCACTATTGTAGAGATAATAGTACAACAGCAGACAGGTATACACGTGCTAAATATGAGCCAAAAGTATACCCTATTCTACCAACAAAATAGTAATCTCGAAAGAACAAAAGAGACTACCCCAAACGAGATGAAGGACAAACGATCTTGAGGTCAGCAAGATCCAAATAAAGTCCTTCGATCTCCAAATTTAGACGAACGCCAATCTACTTGAGCCGGAACAACAAAACGGAAGCTTCCTCTCGGAGGAAACCTCACAAATCGACTCTCATAAGATTGCGCTCACAAATACTATCTCCCTCTCCTTAATTAACCTAAAATAATACAAAGGTCTTTATATATATTATTCCACCATTCATAAGAGATCTAGACTAATTAGAAAATAAAGACTAACTAATTTCCTAAACCAAAACACCAAAACTCACGTATGAAACTAGCATGAAGATCAAATATAAGGAAACCCCGTGTGGGACCCACCCCCGCTAAAATTTCCTAGAAACTAAAGATAATTCACGTAAGGGTAGGGCCATAACTTTTAAGCATAAGACATTTCCTATGCAAGGTCAATTACGTGAAATACTTCTTGGCTTTTGTTGTTTCTTCTTCTTGCCTTAACTTGGTCCGTCTTTGACACAAATTCAAGGTACAAATTTCTAACACATTTATTTGTTTGTCCTCCTAAATATTTAATCACTTATTAAGCATTTTAGTAATAGCTTGTCGTCGACTAAAATGAATTTACAAAGCCAAAAGTTGATCCACATGATAATTAATCCAATATTTGAGCTTGTAAGCCTCATCATATAAATCTCCCAATGCACGTCTTGCTATAGAGTTGTTCTAGCTCATGCATACCAGCACCATATCATGTTTAACAAGACTATAACTCTTTACAGCATAACCTTAGCATAACCATATTAAGCACCATTATTATTGATCAACATACAATCACCAAACAAAGAACACAGGTTCATTAACACGATAAATCCTACTCCTTAGTCCTTACTTATTATAATCCAAATCCTCGGGTGAATTGAACAAGTTACTTGCAGCTTAACCTTCATTTTCAGTGTAGTTTTCGCGGTTACATTGTGTAAATGCCTAGTGCCTACTTCAACATTCGTTTATGACTAAAACTCTAAGAATGATGCATGTTGTTTTCTTGTCTTTCTTATTTAGTTTAAAATAATTGTGAAACTAGATCCTTCCATTGATGAACATAGAATTTTGTTATAGAGAGTTTGTTATAACTGAATAGTTTGTTATAGAGAGATGTTGGAGAGAAAGAGATAGAATATGTAATTATGATATTGTATTAAGAAAGTGTATGTTGAATACATTGAGTACATCTATTTATATATGAGTTTAACTTGATAGACTAAAAATCAGAGTGGAGAGTAAAACATAAGGAGAAAGTTTTTGTAAATGTCTCATTTATTAATGACACATAACTAGTCTTTTATAGAATTAAAAATTTACCAAATATCCTAAACTTGTGGAAAACCCACGAATTGCATAATGCCATTATCTAGATAGCACTTTGTTAGAATTCATTTGACCACTACTCTAATGCCATGTTAATAGGAAACTAACTCCAACTAATTTTGGAGCATTATTCTCAACATAACTAACTTATAATAACTCATAACTAACTATAGTAGTCAACTAACTATATAGTTCACAACAACTTATCATGAAAGATAGTTGTGTGGTTATTGTAATACTTATTTTCTTTATTACAACTTGTATTTGGAATAATCATACTTATATTATAATTTTTAATTCAATGTTTACCATGTGCTAATTCTTTAATTAGTGGGATTACTGTGGAAATATATCAACCATATTCACATAATATATGGGATATATTTGTTTGTATTGTTAAGATATTATTCTCTATATTTTTTCTTATTTGTTACCTTATTTGTAGGAGGATATTTAAAGTAGTTTTGACTATTTTGGTTAGAGGAGTTGTATATAATCCTAACCCTGTACAACGTTTGATTATCAATTTAATTAGGCTTACAGCCAATCTTTCCCAATTCTGTTTTCTCAATTTATCATGGTATCATCGGAGCAGGTATGATCCTTGCATCCGTCTTATAATTTTTTTTTCTTTTTACATAACTTCAAATCGTTATAATGACCAAAGTCGGAGGAGAATCCGGTTTTGCTGATGGAAAGGGCAAAGGCAGTGGATCCGAAACCATGGTCATTCCTCTATCATCCCCTCTATTCCTCTATCCATCAGATAGTCCAAGTCTCAAATTGACTCAGACAATTTTTAATGGTGATAACTACGATCTCTGGGCTGATGCGGTGAAAGATGGGTTTAACGCGAAAAATAAGTTAGGCTTCATTGATGGCACCGTTAAGAAATCCGACGGATCCGAGGAGGATAATTATGAAGTCATGGCTTGGCGTCAATGCAACGCCATGATAAAGGCTTGGTTGCGGAATATGATAGATGAAAAATTGCACAAGAGTATTGCCTTCTCTAGCACCGTTGTCGAGATTTGGAAAGAGCTCAAGGAACGGTATGCTGCCGGTAATGCTCCCCATGTTCATCAACTAACAAGTGATTTAACGGAGTGCAAGCAGGGCAACCATTCTGTTGTCGATTACTATACTCATCTGAATTCCCTTTGGGATGAGTTAGCCACTTATAGTCGTGTTCCAGGATGTACTTATGGTGCCGGAGCAAACTTTCTTAAGGAGAAAGAGGAGGAGAAAGTACATCAATTCATTATGGGGATCAATACCGCCTTATATGATAATCTTCGCTCCAACTTGTTAATGGATGATGACTTGACTTCCCTCAATCATGTGTATGCTATCGTCTTGCGAGAAGAGCGCCACAAAGCCATGACTCGTGTTTGAGGGAGCAGACCAACGAGGTAGCCATGAGTGCCCATGCTGGATCGAGGGGACGTGGCACTGATATTGCTGCTTCATCCGAGCAGAAGGAATATGAGCCCCCGAAATGCAGCCATTGTAACAAATGGTACCATACGGTGGAAAACTGCTGGGAGAAGCTAGGAATTAATGGTAGAGGCCGTGGCAGGGAAAGACGTGGAGGCCGTGGTGGAGGCTGTGTCGGCAGAGGCTCTGGAAACAATCACCAAGTTGTTGATGCTGCAACGACCGGTGAAAGTGAAGCATCTAAAAAGGAATTTACAACAGAGGAAATGGAACACTTGAGGACTCTACTCAATAGTCAGACGGAAGATAAAGAAAACTTGACAGGTATGTCTCATATGAATTTAAATGAATGGATGCTAGATAGTGGTGCCTCACATCACATGGCGGGGCGTCGAGATTTTATTAACACCCAATGGCAGGGCACGCCGTCTAATATAGGGTTGCCGGATGGCTCCACCATCATAGCAAGAGAACATGGCAAAGATGTGTTCAATAAAACTTTCAAGCTCAAGGACGTTTTATAAGTTCCATCATTAACCTGTCACCTTATTTCTATTCCTCAACTCATTCGTGAAAATAATTGCTTCGTGACATTCACCTCTAATTATTGTATAATACAGGACCAGTCTTTGAAGACGGAGATTGGATGGGGTGAGCTTCGAGACGGAGTTTACTATTTGACACGAGTTGGCGAAGTTGTGGCTCGAGTAAATGTCAATAAAAGTCGGGTATGGCATAGAAGATTAGGACATCCTTCAAGCCATATTTTTCCATTTTAAAAAAAATTAATTAAGAAACCTTTGCTTTGTGATTCCGAATATGTTTGTGACCCCTGTTGTCGTGCTAAACAAACTCATTCCAGTTTTACAATTAATAATAAACGGCATGATATTATATTTCATTTGATTCATTGTGACATATGGGGCCCATATCATACCGCTAGTTTATCAGGGGCGCATTATTTCTTGACTATCGTAGATGACCATAGTAGAAGTGTTTGGATTCATCTTATGAAGGACAAAGGGGAAGTTTGTGATTTGATGAAATTTTTTTGTAAAATGGTACACACCCAATTTAGAAAGCAAGTTAAGATCGTCCAAAGCGATAATGGAAATGAATTTCTTTCGGGACCATTAAAGCATTTCTACAATGAAAATGGTATGTTATTCCAAACTAGTGTCATTGACACCCTTCAACAAAATGGACAGGTAGAGCGGAAACATAGACACCTCTTAGAGAAGACAAGGACACTTCGTTTCCAAGCCAAATTACCTATCGAATTTTGGGGGGAGTGTGTTTTAACAGCTGCTTATCTCATCAATCGAACACCCACTAAAGTCTTCGATGGCCGAACACTATACGAGTTACTTCATGGTCACGCTCCTAGCCTTAATAATTTATGTGTCTTAGGTTGCCTTGCTTATGCTCATAATAAGCAAAGACCAAAAGATAAATTTAAAGAACAAGGGACTCGCTGCATTTTTATTGGTTACCTAAAGACTCAAAAGGGTTGGCGCATGTTTGATTTAAAACGAACCGTCATTTTGTTTCAAGAGATGTGCGCTTTTATGAAAATGTCTTTCCCTATTTGGATTAGACGAACATCGAGAACAAACCCGCACACACATACCGATGATGTACCCGAACCCGCCTTGGACCTTACATTTAACCAACCACACCACGACCCTCGTTTTGAACCAAAATTCGAAATGGCGAAACAGGTATCCCTCGGGGCGTAATAAGAGCGGGGAACTGATAATGCCGACACAACAGATTCTGATGTGCGAGAGGTTTCAGGTGTTGTAGTTGAGGGGGGAGAGTGAGACTGAAATTGCGGAAACGAGGCTTGGTCAAGGAGAGCGGAAAAAATTTGAGCCCGCATGGAGAAAGGATTATGTTTGCAAATCAACTCGTGTCATATCACCCAGCGCAACTCACCCGTCTTAATCTCCGTCATATACAAAGGTACTCGTTATCTAATAATTAATTATGTCACAAGTAGTTGTTTTTCGATGTCTCACAGAAATTTCCTTGGAGCCATTGATGCGGTTCGAGAACCACGAAATTATTATGAAGCAATGAAACATGATGAATGGAAGAGAGCAATGGCGACTGAAATTGCAGCACTCGAAAAAATGGGACTTGGAAAGTCGTTGACTTACCGGAAGGTAAACGACCAATTGGGTGTAAATGGATCTATAAAGTCAGGCATAAGGCGGACGAAACCATAGAAAGGTATAAGGCTCGCTTGGTTGCCCAAGGTTTCACTCAAATAGAGGGAGTGGATTATTAGAAACGTTTGCACCGGTGGCTAAAATGACGAGTGTGCGGCTCCTATTGGCAGTTGTCGTGACTAAAAAGTGGAATATTGAGCAATTAGACGTTAACAATGCTTTTCTTCATGGTGATTTGAGTGAAGAAATGTACATGAGACTACCACAAGGATTCCAAGCAACCGACAAAAGGTAAAGTGTGTCGACTCTTAAAATCTTTATATAGGTTGAAACAAGCTTCAAGAAATTGGTTCGCAAAATTGACGGATGCATTAAAGGGATATGGTTTTACGCATTCATTAGCAGACTACTCTTTATTTACAGTGCAAGCATCCGGTTCGTTCCTTGGTTTATTAGTCTACGTGGATGACATGATCATCGTGAGCAATAATGTCAAAGCAAGTGACAGTTTGAAGAAATTCCTTGATCATAAATTTGGCATTAAAAATCTCGGTCAATTAAAATATTTTTTGGGAATAGAAGTGGCACACAGAGTGAAGGGATTATTTCTTTGCCAACGAAAATACACAATGAAAATAATTAAAGAAGCCAAGATGGAAGGAGCAAAGCCTATTAATACTCCCATTATGCAGAACCACGAGCTTGCTTTGCCCTCTGGCTAGCTGCTCAAAGATCCAATGGTGTATCGGAGGTTAGTGGAACGATTAGTCTATCTCACAATTACTCGACCAGATTTATTATATGCGGTACATACCATTTCTCAATTCGTCCAAGCACCGCGTAAAGAACATTGGGATGCTGCACTTAGGGTCATTCGGTATTTAAAGAGAAATCCAGGAAACGGCATAGTAATGAACAAAGACTCGGTTTTTCAACTCACTGGTTATTCGGATTCCGATTACGCGCGTTGTCCTTTGACGAGACAATCACTAACCGGGTACTTTGTTTCATTGGGACACACACCAATTTTCTGGAAGGTTAAAAAACAACCAACGGTTGCCAAGTCAACGGCCGAGGCCGAATATAAAGCCATGGCGGCAGTCACGAGTGAACTTATTTGGCTGAAATCTTTCCTAAATTCACTCGGCATTATTCACGGTAATCCTATGAGAATTTTGTGCGACAATAACTCGGCATTACACATAGCCAAAAACCCGGTCTTTCGTAATCGCACAAAACATATTGAAATTGACAGTCATTTTATTCGTCAACATTTGGTCAACAAAACTATTGCAGCAAGTCATGTTATAAGTAAAGAACAGATAACGGACCTATTTACACTAAGGCACTTGGTGGAGAAGCGTTCGACTATCTAAAGCGTAAGTTGGGCATTCGGTCACCCGATGCTCCAACTTAAGGGGGAGTGTGGAAATATATCAACCATATTCACATAATATATGGGATATATTTGTTTGTAATGTTAAAGATATTATTCTCTATATTTTCTCTTATTTGTTACCTTATTTGTATGAGGATATTTAGAGTAGTTTTGACTATTTTGGTTAGAGGAGTTGTATATAATACTAACCTTGTACAACGTTTGATTATCAATTTAATTAGGCTTACAGCCAATCTTTCCGAATTCTGTTTTCTCAGTTTATCAATTATTGGGCTCACTACTTGAGCCGAACCCTCTGATCGAAAATGCAAATGATTCGATTAAATGTTTCTAATGAGACGTGAAACCTGTTTTATGTCAACAGCAGCTTGAGTTCTAGCTTTGCTCGTTTCTGAGCAACTTATCCCTCCAATATTGGCAAAATAAGCATTGTTGCAAAAATAAAATTTGAAAAGATTTGTTGTTTCTTTATTGTTGAATTTTTATGTCGAGACTTGGAATTCCACGGGATATTATGGTGTTTTATGAAGACTATTTGTCGGTACTAAATACCCCTTATGCTTGGCAGAATCATTCTTTTCTAGTCGAGTTTGCCATTTAGGTTGACTAGGGTCGAATGCGAGTCATTTACAGAATTGGGTCACATTTGTTAACTTGTCGAGTTATATTGGTATATGTGTCGCGTCAATCTGTTTCTCTTCTAATCCACAGGAGATAATGGTGTTTTATGCTTAGCTACCTCATTGTCAATCATATCAATCAAATTCTTATTATGGTAAACTGCTTTGTCCTTCGGTAAGTCAAGTTATTCGAGTTTAATTGTAATTTTGATTTCAAATGGGCCAGGTCAGGTCATGTGCTTGGGTCAAGCTTAGCTTCTTGGGCCACCGTCAGATTTCGCTGCCTATGAATTAGTTAGGATATAATAAACCAAATAATACTCTGTATAACCTTATCAAGCACACAATTCATAAATTGACCAACATTTTCTGACAATCAAAATGCAATTAGTCAATTTATGGATTGTGCATTGAGTGAAGTAATGTAAGAAGCAGTGTATTGTAGGAATATGTCCATGTAAATATAGGCTACAAGATGGGCAACAACTTGCGTACTCGAAAACCCGGCGAATATACTGCTTGATGCTCATTGCAGCTTGCAGGGGCTCTGGTACCATGAAATATTGTCACATTTTCTCTTTTTCTTGGCCTCTTTACCACCTTTTCATTTTTTAGAATGCTTTTTTCCAGAACATTAGCTAATATCCTGAGAATTTCAGGTGGTTTTGACGCATTTTTCGATGTTGACAACTCGTTTAAGCGTAGTTTGGAATTTATAAGGTTAGGATTTCTACTTTTTTTGGTAATGGAAGTTCCCATTTAGTTCTTGAAGTGGTTCATAAAAGCACACCGAAAATTGAATCTTTATCACGACTAGTGCTCCGTATTCAACTTTGTGTCCCATTTTATGTTCCAATTTTATTTCGTATTTCATTTCCTATTGTTTCAAAGAGATGTGTGGTAAAAAACAGAGCCCGATACCAACAATTTCACAACTATATGCCAGTTTCACTTCTGGATGACCTTCATAAAATTATTGCTTAGCCAGAATTAGTAATGGTTGAATATCAGAGATCTTAATATAAAAGATTACACGAATAAAGACTAAATGCATTCCGTTTTCTAAATAAAAACTAAAAATTCAACTACAATAATATGTAACCATGCACAATCACACTATTCACATTTCACCTTCATACATGTATGTAGGTCACATACATTACACCAACATTTTTCACTTCACAAATAAATTCTCTTAGACAAATAGGTAAAGGGATGTTGTTAACTCCTTAACTAACATTTCATAAGCTATGGGTTTTGCCAAGGCAAACCAATTCACAAGTACTAATTCATTCAGGCTATGGCTTTTATTCACATCCCTAATCCTCATTTGCTTCCCTCTTCTTCTCCTCATTCCCATCTTACCTCATCCACAACTCATTGACGAAATTCGCTTGGAGGCGAAACATCCTTTGATCGTCTACCCTTACGTGAACAAGGCTACTAAGCCCCCTAAATGGCTGGAAGCCATTGGCGGGGCTCACCTAACCAGTCGAAGACCTCTCAAAGTTGGCCTAGTCAACTTAGAGAAGACTAAGCAATCCCGCCTACCAGTAGGTGGGATTGCTGAATATATAACCATTCAGTTCGAGCCAGTCTCTCATAATAATGTCACTTGGAAGAAACTCTTTCCAGAGTGGATAAATGAGAACCCAAGTGACAAATGCCCTACAATCCCTATGCCCGATCCAAGGGACTACCCTGACCTTGATGTTGTGGTGGCCAAGTTGCCTTGTAGGAGACACACCTACGATTATGGGACTCGCGAGGAGTGGATTAGGGATGTCCATAGACTTCAAGTAAACCTAGCAACTGCGCGATTAATTGTGGAGAACGGTATAAACAAAGAAGGCGATGTTTATGGAGTATTCATTGGGAAATGTGAACCTATGGTGGAGATATTCAAGTGTGATGATTTGGTATGGCACGGAGGCTCATATTGGGTGTATAAGCCTCATGTTGAAAAGTTAAGGCAGACGATAAACATGCCATTCGGGACATGTGAGCTTGCATCTCCTTACACTAGATTACAAGGTGATATTTGATAGCGGCTTCATCCTAATTTTGAAAATAACATTTATCATGAAAATATGAGTTATTTGTAAATCTTATGGAAAATTAAAGCTATCTTACGTTTTTGTGTATCTTACAGATACTAGGATGTTGCAAGACAACCTCATGACATTGCGAGGGCCTCCAATAACATCACCCTTTATAAGACCCAACATAAAGCGTAGGGATGCATATGTTACGGTCCTTCACTCATCTGAAACATACGTTTGTGGAGCCATAGCTCTAGCCACAAGCATCCTCCAAACCAACACCACCAAGGACCTAATTGTCCTCGTCGACCACACCATCTCCAACCATTCAATTAAAGGCCTCCAAGTCGCGGGTTGGAAAATTAAGCGGATTAAGAGAATTAGGAATCCTAGGGCTAAGGCAAATGCCTATAACGAGTGGAATTACAGTAAACTTCGGGTATGGCAATTAACCGATTATCACAAGGTTATGTTCATAGATTCCGATTTCATAATTTTACAAAACATTGATCATTTCTTTGACTACCCTCAGCTCTCAGCTAGCCCTAACAATAATTGGCTCTTCAACTCGGGTATCATGATCCTCGAGCCATCCAAATGTTTCTTTAAGAACTTGATGAGCAAAAGGCACACAATTAAGTCATACAATGGAGGCGATCAGGGATTTCTCAATGAGGTCTTGATCTGGTGGCATAGACTCACTCGTAAGTTAAACTTTATGAAGTTTTATAGGCACGAGGGTGGAGACCGATTTGTTCCCATGGATCGATACACGATCCACTACTTAGGATTTAAACCATGGCTATGTTATAGAGATTATGATTGTAATTGGGATAAACTTAATCAACATAAATTTGCAAGTGATGATTTACATGCAAGGTGGTGGAGATTGTATGATGATATGCCAAAGAAGTTGCAAAAGTATTGTGGGTTGACAAAAGAGTTGAATAATAAGCTTCATATAAGGAGAGTTATGGCTCAAAAGATAAAACTTTATGATCAACATTGGAAGATTGAGATCAAGGATCATAGACAACACATTTTACATGCTTAATTATATGTACATTTGATTAGCAATCCTTTTGCTTAAGCAAAATGAAAGTAGATACATATATATTGTCATTGTTTTTTTCCCCTTTATTTTATGGGTAGATTGAAGTGTTTAAAGTTCACTTCAATCAAAAAATGTAAAAAGGTACAGTTAATGTGCCATTTTAAACCACAAATAGTTCAACTGGAAGATTATCTTGAAAATGAGTGAGTATTTTCCCCAAAAGGAGGGAGGGTGTGTGGTGATAGCGGGGTAATATTGTCTATTAATCATTAAACTAGCTTCTTAAAACAGAAAAATGATAATTGTTTCTAAATAAGCCAAAAATGAAAATTGACAAGTATTTTAGAATAGAACTATAGAAGGAAGTATAACATTTAAAACAATTTCTTTCAACGAACCTTGAAATTAACTTTTACTTACAAGATCCGTCGCTACACAATCTTCAACCTTAGATATTTAATTACGTAGCATTTATATCAGTAATGAGATTGAGATCAAAGTGAAGTACATCTTGAATGATCCTGTTAGTATTTGTATTACAAGTCTTGACGTCGTCTTTCTCAAGATACCAACAATAACTCTCAAATACATGAGAACTAACCGTCACTTTAAAATCCAATAAGAAAAGTAACTCTAGCTCCAATCTGTTTAGTTCAACATTGCTCACTCCTCCAACTTTTGCATAAAATGCGTTGTTGTATTGCCTGTATGTAATTTCAAAGGATCGTATTGGTTATCTATGGTGATTAAAACTAGATAGCATAGAATATCGAATACATACGTGACAAACTAGAAGAATAACCTGTAAATATAAATTGTGGCCACTTAAAATTTTTCGTCTAAAAAAATGGATATTCCATATAAAGTGTTAAACCTTAGGGGTGTCACTAGTAGAGTTGGCAATTGGCCGTGCTGGGACGGTCCGCGTGCCGCCCTGTCGTGCTTTCCTCCAAAATTGACCCGGCCCAGACACGGATATTGGCCGTGTCGTGCCGTGCCACTCACCCCAACCCCCGTCGCGGCCCGCTCTTGACATGCCCAATTTCGTGCTCCCTGGCCCATGTGCTGTCCGTGCCTGGGACATGGGCCGGCCCATGTGCCTTAAGTTTATTTTATTTTTTAAAAAGAATTGTTTTATAATTGCTATATTTGCTAAAAAAATTACTTTTAATACTTTTCGTTTAATAAATGATGAATTTCTATATAATTGTTTTATAATTGCTATATTTATAGTACGTTTTGTTTTATAATTGGTATAACTGATCGTCTGATCTGACACGAATGAACTTATCTAAATAAGCTGACCCGCACTCGAATTGAAAACTCGAATTTGACCCGAATGTCTATTACCAGAAATTGACTATTTTCCCCCAAATAACTTGAAAACAACTAACCCAAAAACGACCCAAACCCGAATACTTGCAACCCAAACAACCCGAACCAGACACGTTTTCTAGTTTTAGGTATCACGTGAATTTCCGTATTTTTTTCGTGATTGGTTGGGTAAAACCGGCTTTACACAAGTATTTTTGTTTTTTTTTCCCCCTTTTCATTATTTTTTACCTGCCATTATTAATCATATTTTGGTTACCTCTCTCTATCTTCCCCTTTTGCCTCCATCGCCCATAAGTCTTCGGAAGTCCCATATACACAAATCAAATTGAAAGCAATAATAAGTGAAGAAAAGAGTAAATTAAAAAGAGAGAACGTACACATCATCAAGGATTTTGGAGGCGACGACAAGAGTAGTGAGGACGAGCCTATGAACATTATGGTGAAGAAGCATCATTTCCGGATGCTTATGAACCAACCTGTCTATATAAATATAAGCCACCACAAAACATGATGGACTACATTCTGTATATTTGTATAACCTTTCCAAGTACTTTGGTATGCTTATGTTTGGTGCTCTAACTCCGTCAAATACCTTCAAATTCACTCCCGCACCTAAGAACCCGTTTGGTGTCGAATTTGACACGGTTTGGTCAACCAGCTGAACATTCCGGGTGACCAGCCTTTCCAAAGCGGATGCCAAGAGTAAAAGAACTCTTGGGGTTGATGGCTCGATAGCCGCCGCTTCATTTGGGTCGTCAAAATCTTGGGTTGTGGTTAGCATTTCCTTTGATTGTAGGCCATTTCTTAAAAGTGGGGGGCTGCTTATATTTGTAAGGTAGGGGTATTGTCATCTGTTTGTTGTGGTGGTCAAGTTGGGTGGGCATATATGATATATGTGTGATGTGGAAATTTTGGTGCCTAAAATCAAATAATTTGGGTGGTTGTTTTTCTATACCTATCAATGTCATGACAGAATGAATAGGTAGATTAAATTAAATGGACTAATTTATTTATCATTGTCATCTCGCAGATCCCGGAGGTTTTCTATTATGTCCAAAAAGCTGTACTTTATCCTAGTGTCCCACTGTTTGATCAAGAAACTCAAACAGTAAAAGGTAGGCAGAAGACACAGATACCCTACAGTAAAATGCCTGTCGTCTAGTCGGCTGTAATTTGATTGCTATCGTGTTGCGTCTCTGCTAGCAGTAGTTAATGCCGGTATTGAAATAATAGTCAGGTTGAGCACAGTTTAAGCCAGAAATGAAATTTTGATGCACTTGCACTGCGTTATGCTTATATATACAGAGTTAGGTCAAGAATAGAATCTGCTTTCTGATCAAGAATCTTTAGGTACTTGCGATATGGCATTATTTATCTACGACAGGTGAATCAATTTGAATATTTGATTTGCAAATTTACTCGATATCTTCTGTCATTTTTATCCTGTACCTTTGAAATGAATTCTGGGCAGGCAGAGTTGGACATGTCGAGCTCACCCAGTCACGCTATCTGATAGCTAAGAAGATGAAATCATTACGCGTAAGCCAAAGGCACCAAACAATAAAGGAAAAAGAGTAGCCCAAGCATGGTTGGAGGCAGTGCAATTTGATGAAGCCAAGGCAGAATATGGAGAAAAAAAAAAAAAGACAAACGGATGAGGTTACGACTTACGAGGAAGGCTGTCCCGCTAAGAGAGCCAAAGAAAGACGTTAATTTGGCATGTCAATGACTTTAATATGTCAATTTTGATGGACTAATTAATTACATAAAGTCTAATTAATCTCACAATGCTTTAAAATGGAACTAAATCCCACAAGGGGTAGTTATCGAGTTAGCAAGTAGCAACCACATAATTACCACATCGTACTTCGTCAATACAGTAATAAATTGGGAATACATGCATTATGCATACGATATATAAGCATAAATTGTCAAATAAGACTCTTGTAATAATTTACAACTTCTGTTTATTTATATGGGATGATAAAAAAACCGCTATTATGAAACCTTATACACCCTACAACAATTTCTTGAACTCTTTAACAGATCGCAAATTCTTTTACAAGATTATCCGTATATATATGTGACGAGAAAAAATGTGATTATTTTTGGCTAAAGAACAACCACTTTCTATGACTACTGATGGGATATTCTCGCACCACGACCAAATCAACATATCGAGCGGGAAAGATATCCACAAAGAAACAACGACTTAGACAAATTTAACCGACGCAACCTTTGCCTGTCGGCCTCATCACCTATGTCCCGCCACGGTGACTTGAGAGCAAATGGGGCACATATCCGCGTACTCATATCCAAGACCCCTCGACGGCGAGTCAACAGGGCCCGCCGGCCTGCCATGGGTCCCTCGGCCGAGGGTAGATCAGTCTTTCCACCTGCTAGCCACTTGGCCACTACGTGACAAAAGGTGAAAGTTTATAAATACTCCTCAACCCTTATTGAGGAGAGGATCCAGAATTTAACCTAAGAATCACTATTCATCTGGTAATATCTTCCTTATCTCTCTACAAAATATACTTCGCCAAGTAACAACAACTTATCTCTTTAAGTCCACTGACTTGAGCGTCGGAGTGAGTACGCTCGGCCAAAGCCGAGCCCTCGCTTGTTCATTGTTTCAGGAGACCGAAAGGAGGATTCAATCAAGGACGTCATTCTACAAGCCACGAGTGGTAACAAATAATCGCCGAATTACACCCGAACAATTGGCGCCGTCTGTGGGGAAAGATACTAGAAGCTAGTCACATTCATTCCCAAACAAAAAAAAAACACAAAACAAAAACCCACCCAAAAAGCTAAGAAGATGTCAAAGCGAAAAAGCAATTGTGACGACGAAACCGACTCGCCAAGATGATACCGTCCACAATTACGGGGTTGTGCGCCCTCCACCGGCCGAGTAATTCAACCGGCGTACGGGATGCCAATAATACCGACACGCCGCCGCTCGCCGACCAAGTCACCATCATGGGACATGTGGTTGATGCAATGCCTAAGCCGAAGCTACTCCTGGACCTAATGGGTGGCACGCCGACTCACACCGTCACAACGACAAGAGCGGCGGCACCCGCACAGAGACCAGGGCCCAAAATGTGACTCCGAGAAACTTGAACGAAGCATTGGAGGAAGTCGACCCGTCAAGACGCCGGAGGAGCCCAGAGCGCTAGTGGTAGACCTAAGTCCTTCTCGCACTCGCGGGAGGACAGCGTCGCCGCAAAGACCGACGAGGCCCGCCCCGGAGGAGCGAAAGAAGTCCGACTCACCGTAGTCGGAGAAGAAGCCCGACTCACCGTAGTCGGAGAAGAAGCCCGACTCACCGAGTTGGAGAAGAAGCCCTTCCCGCCACGGGAGAGGAGCCGGACTAAGGATGTGAGGAGCGATCGCCGCGTGTCATTCGACACGTGGTCGACACCCCCTCGATGCCTATGTCCTAGAGGTCCCGGTGCCGACTAAGCTAAAGTTGCCACCAATATCATACAAAGGAGAAGGCGACCCAACCGACCACGCCGAGGCTTTCGAGTCTTACATGTCGGTGTGGGAGCAACTCGATGAGGTTTGGTGCGAGTCTTCCCAACGACTCTGCATGGGATGGCACAAAGTTGGTACAAGGGGCTACCCGATGGGTCGGTATCTTGTTATGCCGACCTAAGGGACACATTTTTGGCCCATATTCTTGCAACAAGAGGAGGGCCGTCGAGACATCGACCTCCCGACTATCGGACAGAGGGAGGCGAGTCTCTCCAGAGTTATGTGAAGAGGTTCGACGCCAAGGTTCAGCAGATTCGTGAGTGAACAATGAACTGGCGGCCTTCGCACTGATGAAAGGCCTCCCAAGAGGGGACTTAAAAAACGAGCTCATCAAGTGCGGCGGGCTGAACCTAGACTCCGCCAGGAAGATGGCCGACCAAGCCATAAAGGTGGAGGACTACCACAAAACCTGGGTAGGCCCCGCGAGGCCGGCACTCGAGAGAAAGAGCGCGGGAGGACAACCGGATGAAGGACGCCGTGATAACAATAGGTCACGGTCGACAAATCGCCAGAAATGTAACTCGGCGGGCGCGCGGGGAGTTCAGAACGTACTACCAAAAGCGGTTCAATGGCCACACCCCTTTGGTCGTATCTGCCGAGGTCTTCGCCCGAGCAAGAACGAGGGTCGAAGTGGGAAAGGCCCCCAAGGCGAGGGGGACGGTGACACGAGCCGATCGCGAGTACCATGGCCACACCGCCACTTAATCGATAATCGCCGCATCCAAGAATGCCATTGAAGAGCTGATCCGGAAGGGGAGCCTCGGCAAATATGTTGCCAAAAGCCAAAAAACTGATGCCGACGGATCAAATAAGAAATCCGTCTTTGAACGGATAGGAGTAATCCATGTTGTCATCGGGGGCAACGAGAACGGTGGGTCCGCTCATGGGCACAAACGGCACCTGAACGAGTTGTATCAGGCCATCAACTTTATGCCCAAAACAGCGATCCCCACTTCCAACATCCCCGATATGACTATTGGAAAGAAGGACTACGAGGGAGTCATCGCCCCTCACAACGACCCGCTTGTAGTCCACTTGGACATATCCAACCACCTAATCAAGAGGTGCCTGATTGACACAGGCGCCTACACGAACATCATGTTCAGGGAGTGCTTTCTCAACCTCGGTCTAAAGGTTGAAGATTTGAGCCCCTGCACCAATCCGTTGTACAGTTTTTCCGGGGCGCTGGTACCCCCAGGGTCAATCAGTCACGGTGATGTTCGACGAGGGAAATGCGGCTAAGAACGTCCTGTCTGAGTTCGTGGTCATTGACGGCTCGTCCGCCTACAACGTTCTCATAGGCCGAGTCACCCTGAGCGAGGCCGATGCAGTAATGTCCATCCGGACCCTAACACTGATGTATGTCTCGGACCGGGGGGAAGTGCATAAACTCGTCTCAAAGGATGAGAAAGACGAAGTGGTTAACATCCAGATATTTGCCAGAGGGTGCAACATGCAATCCCTCAAAGTGGTGAAGAAGTCAGAGAAGGGGAAGAGTCCATCCTTACAATAGGAGGGCGACCTCATGGATGCAACCGTCGGCATGGTCGAAGGAGCCGAGACCGAAGAAGTGGAAATTGACCCAGGGCGCACCGAATCGCTTCGGTGTCAACCTGGAGCCAAAATTCGAGCCGCTCTCCTAGACCTGCCGAGGAAAAACAAAGACGTCTTCGCTTACTCGGCGGCCGAGATGCCAGCGTGAGCGGAGGTAATTGTTCACAAACTGAACGTACTCTCCACCGCTCGCCCTGTCAAGCATAAGATGAGGAACTCCTCAGCCGAGAAAGATGAAGCCATCAAAGTCGAGGTAGATAAATTACTAGCGGCGGGCTTTATCATGCCTTGTACTTATCCTGAGTGGTTAGCTAATGTTGTAATGGTGAAGAAATCATCGGGGGCGTGGAGGATGTGTGTAAATTTTACCAATCTTAATAAAGCGTGCCCCAAAGATTGCTATCCCTTGCCTCGAATAGATAGTTTAATCGACGCCACGGCAGGCTACACTATGCCGAGCCTGCTGGACGCCTTCTCGGGTATCATCGGTATTCATGGCAAGAAGACATGCCTAAGTGCGCATTCATCACCGTAACCGGCACATACATGTATAAAATGATGCCGTTCGGTTTGAAAAACGCTGGCGCAACTTACACAAGACTGGTGGACAAAGTGTTCCAAAATCAAAAAGGGCGAAACATTGAGGCTTACGTCGATGATGCTATTGTAAAAAGCAAGTCTGACAGCGAGCACTTAGCCGATTTACACGAGACATTTTGTTCACTGAGGAAATACAAGATGAAACTTAACCCAATGAAATGCAACTTCGGTGTCCGGGCAGGTAAGTTCCTCGGCGTGCTTGTCGGCGCCGGGGGAATTGATGCCAATCCGAGAAAGTCCAAGCACATCGGACTGCCGGAGCCGAGGAATAGAAAAGAGGTTATGATGTTGACCGGGAGGATGGCGGCTCTAGCCCGTTTTATCTCTCGGTCAGCCGACAAGAGCACCCCATTCTTCAAAGTGTTGAAGGGAAATAAGGACTTCAGCTGGGGGGAGGAACAGAGCACAGCTTTCAAGCAACTGAAAGCTCATCTTCAAACTCTCCCAACCCTGTCCAGGCCGATGCTGGGGGAGACGCTATACTTATACATAGCAGTTACCTCGGCCACGGTCCATCAAGTGATCATCGAGAAGAAGACAAACAAAGAACACCCAATCTACTTTGTCACCATACATTGTTGCCCGCCGAAAGAAATTACCCGCCGATTGAAAAAGCAGCCTTTTGTCGTTGCCGCAAGGAAACTCAAACCTTACTTCGACGCACATCCCGTGACGGTCTTAACCGACCAACCATTGGAGAAAGCATTGGAAAAATTTGAACAGTCCAGCAGCTCATCAAATGGGCAAGAGAGCTATCCGGCTTCGGCATTCAAGACAAGCCGAGGCCCTCGATAAAGGGACAGTAATCGCGCATTTCTGGCCGAGTGCACATATCAAGAAGAGCAAAACCCCTGAGTATGGGAAGTATACACCGACGGGTCCTCCACGGCGAATGCTCAGAGCCGCATACTTATCATCAGCCCAAACGGGGACGAGTTTGAGTACACCTTGAAATTTACCTTCTCGACCTCAAACAACGAATCCGAATACGAGGCGGTGATAACCGGAGTCGAGCTAGCTAGAGCTGCCGGGGCGGAACACATCATTTTGAAAACAGATTCACTTTTAGTGGCTAATCAAATCAGAGGAGAGTACGAGACTCGAGACGACGGGATGGTAAGATACCTGGAAAGGGTAAAAGCTGACACTTCAAAATTGAAATCTTTCCAGATACAATGCATTCCCAGGTCTGAGAACAACCGAGCCGACGCTCTCTCAAAGCTTGCCAGTTCAACCATCAAGAATGTCAGTCGAACCGTGCTGGTGGACATCCGGAATGCCAAAAGCATTACTGAGACCGTCGGCATGGTGGGCGACACAGAGGCCGAAACGACGTGGATGACTCCGATAATGAAGTACAAACTGATGAACGAATTACCGGAGGACCGCAGTCTCTCACAGAAGATAAAGAGGATCGCAGCAAGGTACTCGGTGTTTGAAGGAGAATTATACAGGAGGTCCGTGACAAGGCCACTCTTGAAATGTGTCGGCCTAGCCGACGCGGAGCTAATACTGACAGAAATTCACGAAGGCATCTGTGGTCATCACATGGGGGCAAGAACACTAGCCCACAAAGCTCTCCGAGCCGGCTACTTCTGGCCCACCATGCTTGAGGATTCCAACCAAAACCAAAAATGCAACAACCGTCAAATGCATGCTCCTGATGATACATGCACCTTCCGGAGACTGCAAGCGACTTAGTCCCCTTCCTTTTGCACAGTGGGGGATGGATCTACTAGGGCCGTTTCCAACGGCATCCGGAGGAAGAAAGTATTTGATTGTCTCCGTTAACTACTTCACCAAATGGGTGGAAGCTGTAGCGGTACCTGCCAAGACCACGGCGGCCGTAAGAAAGGTAATCTGGGAAAATGTCATAACTCGTTTTGGGTTACCCCAAGTCATGGTATTTGACCACGGCCGAGAGTTTTGGAGTGACACAATAATGAACTGGTTGGAGGAACTTGGTATCAAATTTGCATACTCCTCCGTCTGCCACCCACAGAGCAACGGACAGGCGGAGGCAGCCAATAAAACAATCCTCAACGGTTTGAAGAAGACAGTTGAAGACTGATAAGTATAATTTTAGTGTCTTTTACCTCATATTTAATCCTTTATTCCGACTCGATTTTGTATGCTTAATTGATTAAATAGCTCATTTATTTACTAATTTTTAATAATTAGTCGTTTTAGTTATAATTAATAATTAATTGTGATTTTTATATAATATTAGTTTTATAATTACTTTATTAATATTATATAGGTAAGACGGAAAGCAAGGCGAAAATTGAAGTGAGACGAGTCAAAGCTATAAGTCAAAGAGGAGAGTAAATAAAGGTCAACCTTTGACCTTTCACCATTATCATCAACTCAACAGTCAACACCATCCCCTGCATCATTCATCCGCACCATCGCCTTCATCGTCCTTCATTCACCACCAAATCAGACCACCTACACCTTCGAACAACCCAGCAGTGAACCCGCAAACACAGCTCAGTTCCGAACCCGACTACATCAATCAACCACCATTTCCATTCCCTTCTTCAACCTCCCCCCATCAACAATTCACCTGCAAACCCGCATGTTTCCCGTCCATCATTCACACCATTTTTCCACCACAATTACCTCCACCATTACTTACCTGCTCCATTTTCGCCGAAAACCCGTCATCTACCTCGCTCTCACCACAATTGAGCAGTAAACCCGTCACCTGTGTCAACAGCAACGACATCCTCCCTCCATTTCTTATCATCACCAGCACTTCATACACCAACGAACCAAAATCGCACCATCACCAACTCAACAACAACCTTCATCACCATTATCAATCAATTCAATCCTCGACCCAGAAATCCGACAACAAACACAAATCAAGCCACCATCCATCCTTCATTCACTCGTCCACCATTAACCTTCATTATCGACCTCGCATCACCATTAACAACCCCCCATTACCACCATCAAATTCACGCATCTATAAACTCTAGCTCGAAACCGAGCTAAATTGAAGCTTCGAGTCCCCTGCCGGTACCCCGGCAGTCGACTACCCACACCGGCAGCCGGGCAACCGGCACGCAACATCACAATCAACAATCTCGCATCAATTTTGTTCCCTCTACCGGTGCCCCGACAGTCGGCCCTCCGGCATAACACACACCCCGCTTGATTTCTTCATGCTCTCGCTACCGGTAACCTCGCCGGCGGCCGGTTAACCGGCAGAGGCTCCCCAACGCTGCGTTGTCCTTGTTTTTGTTTGAAGACTTGTATTGTGTCGAAAGCCTTAGGATTATTATTATCTTTAGGATTAGTTTTGTTATTATTATTATTATTATTATTATTATTATTAGTAATTAGTAGTATTATTAATTAATAAATTAGTATATAAGGACACCTCATATTACACATTAGACATTAGACACTACCAAGAATTAGAATAGAAATTAGAATTAGATAGAAAATTAGATTAGTTCATCCTCTCCTCTAAAATATTGTAACTCAAGAACCCTAATATTTCCTTTCTTATTTTCATTCAATAAAATTTGCAATCTTTCTTTAATTATTAGTTTAATTCTTCTTTTATTTATGCAAGTTCTTCATCTCTCATTAGTATACAATTAGTATTTTGGGTGGTATTTGAAGATTAGAAGAAATTCATTCTTCCATTATTATCCAAGATTGTTACTTTCCTCTTTCTTGGTACAATTCTCATCTTTTGTTTACATTATTTTCATTTGTTTACATTTCTTATGTTGTTTTATCATTATTCATCTAAAGTAGTAATCTTTATCATGTTTATAATGTTTACTTGTGTTTTGTTGCAATTTATTGTTGAATTCTCACCCATGAACATGTGTGAGTAGTCTTATCTAAGGTCATTGGGGGATTTGGGTAATTAAGGGGATGAATTTGGGTTGTTAACCTTTTGAATTGGGTGATTATGTGGTTTCTACTCTTAATGCATTTGAAGTGTTTGTGGAAATGCCTCAATGAAAATTGGACATTTTATTAACATGTTTGGCTTACCTTGGTGCATTGTGCTATTAGATGGTTATAGAAGTGTTTATAGATTAGTTTTAATGAAAGTTAGAACATCTCTTTGATGCATTCGGTCCGTCTTGGTGCTCATGCTATTGGGTAGTCTTTATGCTTTATTTGTAGCTAGTTCATCTCGATCAAGTGACAACTTATTGAGGAGCTTAAGGTGACTAAGAAATTAGTCTTAAACCCTTGACCACCATTATTACCCTTTTCTTGTTAGACCTTGTTTTTCCCCCTAATTACCCTTTATGAACCCAAAGACCTTAGCCTTCCCTTATTAGTTAAAAGCAATTTCATTTAGTTTAAATTTTATTCCTTGTTGCATCTTAGTTTTTAATTAATCAACATCTTATTTTGTTTGACTAAACTAAAGACTTAAACAAACCAAGTATCTAACCCCCGCCATCTTCGTGTTCGACACCCGAATAAATACTACTTTTATTTGGTTTTATAAATTGTTTTTGATTGGGAAGTGACGGCAAATCCCTATATCAAAATGGCGCCGTTGCCGGGGATGGCGTAAGGTTATGCTTAGTTAGTTGGAGTTTCTAGCTTTAGTCTTTACTTGTTGTTTGCTTGTTTGAGTAGTTACTTGTTTCTTGTAGAGTGATTGTGTTATTGCTTACCCCTAGTGCCTCAAAGCACTAGGAGACTAACGGTTTATTGAAGTATATGCCTAGAGGAAACGGTAATCCTTTGCTTAGTGACCCGGAATCGGAAAGGCTCTTTAGAGCTTTAAGAAGAAGGACCTTAGCAAGGATTGAGAATTCCGACTTGGCAACTTTAAACCAAGCTAGCACATCCACCCAATCGCACCAAGAAACCTTTACCAAAGAACAACCAAGCAACACATTTTATCCCTTCTTACAAAATCCTTTCCACATTTTTCAACTACCTACAAATACCCACCACAAAGCCAAACATGAATCAAGAAAGCTTCAACCAAGGTTACCAAGGTTACCAAGGTTACCAAGACTTCTACCATGGAAATCAAGGGAACCAAGCCAATCAAGGTTTCAATCAAGGGTACCAAGATCAAAATTGCAATGGAAACTATCAAAGTTTTGACCAAGGGTACAACCAAGGGTACCAAGAGCAAGGGTACAACCAAGGTTATCAAGACCAAAATTTCAATCAAAACTATCAAGGATTCAACCAAGGCTTTAACCAAGGCCAAGGTTCAAATTTTCAAAACCGGTACAACCATGACTCTCCTTTCTCACTTGCCAACCAATCTTCCAATCAAAAGCCACCACCTCAAGCAAGCAATTTCTTGGGAGATGCTCAATATGACAACTTAGTGAAGTTGATAGGGGATTTGGCAAGTAATACCCAACAACAAATCAAGAGTCTTGAAGCTAAATTGGCTTCCCAAGCTCTCATGAGTTCTCAAAAACCACCGGGTGTATTTCTAAGACAAGGGCAAAATCCAAGAGACCCTATGAAGTCTAAGGAAGTTAATGCTATCATGGTTGGAGTTGAAGAGAAAAGAGAAGAGTCATTTGATTTGCCAAGTCAAGAGGAGTTATCTTACACTACTCCCTTTTCCATGGCTATGGAAACATTCCAAGAAGTTGACCATGAGCCCGAAAAAGAGAGCATAGAAGACTATGTGCTTGAGCAAATAATGACAATTCATGGTACAAGCTTGGATGTTGAAGTCGACCCGGATAAGGGAGAGATGATTATGACTTCACCAACCACTATGAGTGAAGAATTTGTGCTTGAAGAAATAGTGGAAGCACCAAATGTGATGGTAGAAGTTGAGGAGAACCCGGAAAAGGAAGAGATGTTCATGATGGAAGAGCACTCTTTGGCCAAGCAAGAAGAAGTCATTTCTAGAAGCGTGGACATTAGTAGACATGAACTTGATGCCTCAAGTGAAGAGTGCAATGTGGTCAAGTCTAAAGAAATTCCCGTCAAACTTGATGACCCCGGGAGTTTCTCAATTCCATGTACCGTTGGTGACCAAAAGGTGGATAGTGCTTTGTGTGACTTAGGGGCAAGTGTGAGTGTCATACCACTTGCCCTTGTGAAGAGGTTGAATGTTTCAAGCTTAGGCCGCACTTCCATTACAATCAAACTTGCCGACGGGACAATCAAATCTCCAAATGGGATTCTCAAGGATATCATGGTTCAAGTTGGTAAGCTTTCAATTCCTACCGATTTTATTGTGTTGGACATCTCTATGGGAAGACGCTCTCGTATCATTCTTGGTAGGCCATTTTTGGCCACGGGAGGAGCTATCATAGATGTCAAAGAGGGACAATTGTCGTTCAAAGTTGGGGAGGAAAAGGTTGAATTCAAGCTACCACATGCTTCAAAGAAAACCGTGGTTCAAAACATGTTTGCCGTGGAAACTTTAGAACTCCATGAGAATGAAGAAGATGAGAACATGGAATTCTTGATTGCTTGTGAGCCAAAAGTTGATGATGAGCCACCGGCTAAGTCCCTTGAAGAAGAAGTGAATGCTAAAGATAAGTGTGGGGAAATGGGCAAGACTTGGGAAACCGAGTTCAATTCTAGCACCAATGCCCCTTCAAAATCAAAACCGGGAATTGAAAAGAAGAAGCCTAAAAGATGGAGGAAGAGATCGAAAGGAAAGAGGGTATGTGACCCTAATGTTGACAAAGACACTAAGGAAAAGCTTGAAGAAGAAATGAACCGAAAATGGCAAGAGGTTCAACATGCCATGTGTAGGTTACATGATGTGATGATAAGGGTGAAAGGCTCTTGTTTTGTTGGTAGTGAAAATGGTGGAAGGTTGGTGGGATCTCGGGATATTGATCCCGGTTGAATGAAGTCTTTGAATGAAGAGGTTTGGTGGAGTTACTTAAGAACCACCGCAATGTATATATTCTTCTCCTCTTTAGTTAAGTTTTTACCGCATTTTGCATTTAGTGACATGATTCGATAAGGAGCTAATCTAAATTAGCTCTCTTTGCATTCATATAGTATAGCTTGCATCGTATTTCAATATTGCATATAGGTTAGATCATGCATTGCATGCTTATTTGAAAACCACTAAAAATTTGAAAAAATCAAAAATCACCAAAAACATGTATTTCATTTCCGAATTTCCTCCACACATTTATTTCCATGGAAATATGTAAATAAATAAGTGTGGGGAGGAAATTCCATCATTTTAAAAATACAAAAAAACATGTTATTTATTTTCAAATATTCAAAAAATCCAAAAATATGTTCTTTAATTTCGAAAAATTCAAAAACCACCAAAAATATGTTGTTTATTTTTCCTATTCTCTCCCTATACTTTGTTCTATTGAGGACAATGTAAATTTCAAGTGTGGGGAGGGAAATATCCACTTTGTGAATATTGTCTATATTTGTTCATATTATATATACTTGTAAATTTAAGAAAAAAAAAGCAAGAAAATGCCTAAAAATTGAAAAATTTCTGAAAAATACAAAAATATTGCATTGTATATATATGTTTGTCTAACAAGTGGTGCAGGCACATACGGGACATTTGAGGCATTAGGAGACTAGAAGACCGCTCGGTTTAATCTTTCTTATCTCTTTCTCCTTTTTCATTCCTTTTCTTTTACAATTGTTGGATATATGGAGGAGGATGGGCTATGTCGATGAGGATGTTCCATTTTGGAACTTGGTGTGTATTGCTTACGTGCTGATAGGTTTAGACAATTGTTGCATGTTTATTTATGTTGCTAGTACTTAGAAATGCATTTCGTATCTTGTGAATATGTGTTGGTTGCTTTATTTACAGTTTGCATCAAGTTTGTACGTATTTTAAAACAAAATGTGGTCTAGGAAGGGAGCATGATACCCTCAATGATGATTTATGTCTTGACCGTGCCTTCCCCCTCCCCATGGCTCACACCTTTGTCACATGGTTAGCATATGGAAAAAGGGCATGTCCACTAAGTTTTGGCCGCCTTGTGAGACCGAGAGGACCGTAGGCTAGACCTAGACCTCGACCTAACTACTCAAATGTGAGGATTAGAGCCTCCTAGGGTCGGTGCATTCATACCCGACCCCCACTTAGGATTGTGAGTAGGTCTCCTCGCGAGACGTGTTATGTCTAGACGCATAAGTGTGTCATTCCGTCCTTAGGCCATGATTTGCATTTCATTTTTTGTGCACAAGTTATGAAATGAAATTTGTTTCCACATGCATATGAACCTCACATAGCCAAATTGCCTTGTTTTGTCCCTTCCATTATCTCCCTTTTTGATTCACCCCCTTTGAGCCTCAACCTATTCATTTGGCAAACTCACTAAAATAGCTACATCCCATAACCACCCTTCCTTGATCAAGAATTGGTCGGTTTTGTAGTAGTGTTGTAGGAGGTGATTTGGGTCATAGTGGTGGATAGTATACATATCCACTTGGGTCGAAATTTGGTATGCTTTTGGCATTGTATATAATTAAGAGGTTTTGAAAAAGAAATGAAAAACAAAATAGAAAAGTGAAAAAGTTGTGAAAAATTCAAAAAAGGAGTTGGTTGTTTTGTATATATTTGTGTTAAAAGAAGAAAAAGGCAAGCAACACCCCTCTTCATCGTTAAACGGGGTAGAAAGAGCCGTTGCTAAATAAAGGGGCAAATTGATGTTTTTCCAAAATGAGTCGGGTTTAAATTCAGAAATAAAAAAAGGTATTAATTGGTCTAGGGTTTCCTAGGGCTACCGTCTAAACTTCCTCGATCTCCGTCTAATCTTCTTCGATTTCTCCTCTTTCTCGAGGCTTATCTCACGATTTATTTCGCGAGATTAGTTTCCTTTTCGTTTTCTTGTTTGTTTTTGGTTTTTTTTGTGCAGGTGTCAAATGTCAAGTGTAACACGAGGGCATCATCGGGAAGGGAAAGAGCCTATGGGTGAGGAAGGCAATTCTTTTGAATGGGAGGAGGACGGGGATGATAATAGGGCTAAGAACGATCTGATTTTGGTTGGAAAACTATGGGCATCGAGAGCCATTAATGTGAAGGCAGCGATTGATACGATGATTAAATTGTGGAACCCGATGAAGCCAATTATGGGGAATATTGTCGATGCTAAGGAAAAGACCTTCGTCTTTCGATTCGAACATGAGAGGGACAAAGCTAGGGTTCTGGAAGGCCAACCATGGCACTTTGATAAATTCATGTGGTGTTTCAACGAGCCGAACCCTACAGGTAAAATCACTGATGTTCCCCTATCGCGTTTTCCAATTTGGGCTAGAATCTATGACCTACCCATCTCCGGCCGAACGAATTTGGTAAATGCTCAGAAATTAGGAAACTGTTTGGGTAAGTTCATAGGCTTTGAACACGGCCCCCACGCAGAGCTTGATAGGGCAATTAGAGTACGGGTTTTCTATGATATCATGGTGCCTCTTAAGGCATCACTGCCAGTTCGTATGAAGGATGGACGTACCATTAATTTCCCAGTCAAGTATGAACGGCTTCCTACATATTGCTATGGGTGTGGTTTGATTGGGCACGGAGAAAAAGATTGTGAAGATGGTCCTTATGAAGAGGACGACTTAAAGTTTGGGGACTGGTTACGTGCCTCACCGTGGAAAGTTATAAAAACAGTTAAAGAGGGAGGGGGAAAGGCAGCTAGAGACCTAAGACCAAGCTTTGAAGCTGCGGGTATGGAAGACAACGAGGAGACGATTTCAGCTATGATAAAGAAGTTACAACGCATTTCGCTCGATCTAAAAAATAAGAAGAATGCGCTGGTAAGGAAAGAGGGAGGGGATGCTGATGGGGAGTGCAGGGAGGAAAGGGAGGATGAGAGGGAAAATGATACTCAGAGGGGAAGGCAGGGGGTTTTGGCGACTGGGGAGCTGAGTGAGAATCGAATTGAAGGAGAAGGGGGGCAAGGGAGTGTAGTGATGGGTCTGGAAAGTGGACTCAGAACAGGGAGCCATGAGAGTCCTGTTTTTGAGTTTCGTATGGAGGTGGATGGTGTGGGGCAGGCTAAAAATGGGGAGAAGGGATGCAGTGGAGGGGAGAAGAAAGGAGGGTCAGAGGGAAAGGAAGGAGGTGGGAGTTGGACGAGAATTAAGAGGACGGAAATGGGAGCTGGGGGAATGGAGAAGAGGGAGACGAGGACTGAACAAGGGGGAAAGAGAGGACGTGAGGAGGTAACACTGATGATGGCTAAAAAAAAATCGAAGCTAGACACAGACGGGGGCGTCTTGATACCTGAGGCGGAGGTTGATTTTGATCAACCCCGCCGGGCTCAATGAATCTCCTAAGCATCAATTGTCGGGGCTTGGGCAACCCCGACACAGTTACAGTGCTCCGTGCCTTGATACGGAGAGAGGCCCCGGCCATGTTGTTCTTATGTGAAACGAAACTATGTGGTCGTGAAATGAGGAGGGTGAGGGAAAAATTGGATGGGTATTATAGTATGGAAGTTGATAGTGCAGGAAGATCGGGAGGGCTTGCTTTTCTGTGGAGGAAGGAGATCGATTGTGTTTTTATGTCAGCATCGTTGCATCATATGGACTTCACGGTTCGTGGTGAGGATGGAGAGTGGCGAGTTACAGGCTTTTATGGGTGGCCTTCGGTGTCGGATAGGCACCTTTCGTGGGAGCTGCTTAGGCTCTTAGGGAGGCAGTCGCAGATTCCATGGGTATGTATAGGGGACTATAATGAAGTGCTTTTTTCGACAGAGATGAAAGGAGGTAGTAGGCCGCAGAGACAGATGAACAATTTCCGTGAAGCTGTGGATGAATGTGGTTTACGCGATGTGCCGTGGGAAGGTTACAACCTTTCTTGGGACAATGGGCAAGTGGGAGAAGCGAATAGACAGTGTATGCTAGATAGAGCACTTTGCACGGCTCCGTGGCTCGAGAAGTTCCCATATGCGAGACTTTTTTATCTTGATAGAGAGTGGTCAGACCATGCGCCCATCAAGCTTTGTTTAAATAGGAGGAATGAAGACACAACAAAGATACGAAGCTTTAAATTTGAACAGGTTTGGGTGGGGGTGGAGGGTTGCCGAGAAGCTATTGATAGAGGGGTCGAAAAAGGCAATGGAGATTTGGTTAGGGTCCTCGATGAATGCAGCAGGGAATTGAGAGCTTGGAAGAATTTCAGTATTTCGGGTATTGGCAGGGATATTGGAAGGAAAACGAAGCAGCTGGCTCGTTTGAATGAGAGTGAGAGAACGGAGGATAATGTAAGGAAAAGGCGAGCTCTTGTGGCAGACATAGCTGATTTGCGGAGAAAGGAAGAGCAGTATTGGCGACAACGATCACGAGCTCTTTGGCTAAAGGATGGAGATCGCAACACGGCTTTTTTCCATAATAGGGCCGGGGAGCGCAAGAGGAAAAATTATATTGGCAGGCTAATTGACGATAATGGGATTGAGCATACAGGGGATGTTAACGTGGAAAAGCTAGCTGTTAATTATTTCGAAAACATCTTTACGTCGTCGAACCCATCAAATTTCGAAGTACTTGAGACTATGGACAGGCGGGTTACCGACGAGATGAATGGACTCCTAAGGCTGGAATATACCGAGGAAGAAGTTGTGACGGCTCTTAATCAAATGCACCCTCTGAAAGCCCCGGGACCGGATGGTATGAATGGATTATTTTATCAAACTTACTGGGACTCGGTAGGTGCGCTAGTGGTGGATATGGTTCTAGCTATTTTGAGAGGCGAAGTCTCTCCGAGGGAAATTAACAAGACCCATATTGTGTTAATCCCTAAGAAGAAAGCCCCGGACAAGGTCAGCGATTTTCGCCCAATTAGTCTCTGCAATGTGGTTTACAAATTGGTCTCGAAGGTCTTAGCTAACAGATTGAAGAGCTTCTTGGGTGATATTGTCTCCGAAAACCAGAGTGCATTCACTCCAGGCAGAGCTATTTCCGACAACGTGCTCATCGCTTTCGAGCTTTTCCATTTTATGAAAAACTCGAGACATGGTGAAGGGTACATGGCGATTAAGTTAGACATGGCTAAGGCATATGACAGAGTGGAATGGGGTTTCCTGGAACGGGTTCTTCGTGTTATGGGTTTTGACCGTCAATGGAGAAATCGAGTTATGGAGTGCGTGACCTCGGTGTCTTTCTCTGTGCTCATAAACGGCAATCCAACTCGCAGTTTTCGTCCGTCTAGAGGCTTGCGTCAAGGGGACCCTCTCTCATCTTATTTGTTTATCTTGTGCGCGGAAGTGCTTTCTAGTTTAATGAGGAAAGCCGTGGAGACCAATTCGCTACATGGGATTCGCATCTCTAACAGTGCGCCATCCATTTCTCACTTGTTATTTGCAGATGATAGTCTTTTCTTTGCAAAAGCAAATTTGGAGGAAGCTGATGTTATTAATAATGTTTTGAGACGATATGAAGAAGCTTCGGGACAGTTAGTGAATTTAGATAAGACTACCGTTTCTTTTAGCAAAGGAGTGCCGATACAACGGAGGAGTAACTTAGCAACACGATTGTGCATCACCGAGGTGGAGGAACACGCTAGATACCTGGGTTTGCCCACGGTGGTGGGCCGTTCCAAGAAGGGTTTGACGGATATTCTTCGTGATAAGCTCAGTAAACGGCTGAATTGTTGGCGCGGGAAAACTTTGTCTAGGGCTGGTAAGGAAGTTCTTATAAAGGCAGTGGCCAATTCGCTTCCTACCTATGTGATGAGTATTTTTAAAATTCCCGTCAATTTCTGTGATGAGCTTCGATCGTTGATTTCTCGTTTCTGGTGGGGCCATGAGGAAGGCAAGAGGGGTATTAGTTGGGTGGCGTGGAAGCGGCTATGCAGACCGAAGAGCTTAGGGGGCATGGGGTTCCGTGATTTTCACTTGTTTAATGTCGCGCTAATTGGAAAGCAAGTGTGGAGACTTATGACGGAACCTGATAATCTATGGGCCAGATTGATGCGTGCTCGGTATTTTCCAAATGGAGATTTTTCAACGGCTGAATTGGGGTACAACCCAAGTTATACTTGGCGTGGTATCCTCGAAGCTAGAAAGGAAGTTTGGAGCGGGTTAAGAAGGAGAATTGGAGATGGGCAATCTACACGAGTTTGGACGGATGCGTGGATTCCAAACTCGCAATCAGGCCGTGTTCTTTCACCGTGTACCCCTGGGCGTGAGAATATGCTGGTGGGAGAGTTGCTAGACGAGAATGGATGGAATAATGATCTTGTGACGGAGTTGTTCTTTCCCTTTGAGCGTGATAGGATTAGACAGATTCGGCTGGGGTTGCATAGACCGAGAGACGAGTGGTTTTGGAGTGACGAGAAGGATGGTGTGTACTCGGTGAGGTCTGCTTACAGGCGTTTGGCTGGGGAAAAGGATGACTTAGAAATGGGAGGAGCTTCGAATTGGGAACGGGAGAAGTGGCTGTGGAATAGGCTCTGGAAAGTCCCGGTGTGGCCTCGTGTGAAGCTTTTCTTTTGGCAGCTGTGCAGCGAAGCCTTGGCAACAAGGGCGAATATAGCGTCTCGAGTTCGAGGTGAAATTTCTCCTTGTTCTTTTTGTCATTTTTATTGCGAAACTAGTGTCCATTTATTCAAAGATTGTGCCTTTGCAAAGCGGGTTTGGGAGGGGCTTGGGATAAGGGACGATGAGGATGACAATGAAGGGGGGATTCGGGATTGGATTGAGGCTAAGTGGAGGGAGTTTGGGGGGAGGGAGCAGGCTTTGTTGATGGTGGGATGCTGGGCTATTTGGGAGCATCACAATAGGGTGGTCTTTGACGACACTTTGGTGAGCCATGAGATGGTGGTGAGAAGAGTGACGGATGTTATGGATGAAATCGATGGAGGGGGTTTCGGGCAGCGAGTTCATCAGGCCGTTAGAGGGAGAGGAGTAGTGCGGGAGGGAGTGGAGGGGTGGAGGGCTCCACCTGATGGTGTCGTGAAGATCAACGTGGATGCGGGGGTCAAAGAGGGTGAAGGAGTTAGCCTTGGAGTGGTTTGCCGAGATGCGTCTGGTCGGGTTCTATGGGGTTTGTCTTGTACGCAGGAACATTGCTGGGAGCCGCAAGTCGCTGAAGCTGTTGCCATTCTTGAAGGAGTACGGGAAGCATTGGGAAGAGGTCACTCGATGGTCATTCTCGAGAGCGATTGTCTACAAGTCATTGAGGCGCTCAAGAGGAAAGCTAAGGGACGAAGTATTTTGTCGTTAGTCATTGCTGATATTTTAGATTTTAGTAATTCGTTTATTTCTCTGGTTTGGTCGCATACTAGTCGATTAAACAATTCCGTAGCACACGCTTTAGCTCATGTTTTTCCTAGGGTGATCGGTAGAGTTGAGTGGTTAGAGTCTCTGCCACCGATCGCGAACAATGCTGTTTTGTTTGATTTATCGTTAATGCATTAAACCTTCGGGTTTTCCCCTCAAAAAAAAAAAAAAATGAGTCGGGTTTACACAATTTTTGCAAGACTTGAGAAACCGAGTCTTTGTTAGGGTGTAGACGTTACCATTTGTTGAAATAAGAGGAGTACTTTCAAAGTTTTTCCAATTTGAGTTGGGTTTATGCAATTTTTGCATAGTTTTGGTGATCCATGCTATGTTAGGGCATAGACGTGTCTCATGTGTTGCAATAAGAAAGGGATGTGATGTGTCGATAATTCTTGATTTGAACTCCACATATCCAAACGGTGCTTGCACCAATCCCGTTCCGTCCTACTCCTTAGCCCCATTACAACCCTTATTTCATGGCTTGCGCATTGTTACATTTTGCATCTCATTTGGACATAGGACTGTTTTACACATTAGATTGCGGACACGTTCTCACGAGTCGTAGTAGGAGAGTGTTTGGCTACTTTTTGTACAAAAACACCCGGTCTTTAAATGAGTGACGAGTGAAATCCGTGAGGTTGTCGATGGTCTAAGTCCCCTTAGCCATGGGTCTCTTTTGGTTGAATCTTGCGCGTGTCGTGTCATTCTTGGAGGACTAGCCTTGCTTCCCCTTTTCCCGCCTTAGAATGTGTTTCTTTGGCTTTTGTGAACATATTTGGGTTGCTTGTGCCACGTTTAGGGAGTTGGCACCTCGTTGAGACTATGAGACGGTATCTCCCGACCGAAACCTTTAATCTTTCAAAACAAAACGGCCGCTTAGATGAGGAAAGTGGTTTGACTTTTTGTGATGCATCATATATGTTGGCTTGTGCTTAATTGAATGATTGCATCAAAGTTTTCCGCAAGCCCCCACTTGCCTTGCATCGGAATGCATACCTCATTGTGTTTTGTTGTGAGTTGAAGGGACGGAGAAGGCCCGTTAATTGCCTTTCATCGGATATTATTAGATTAGCTAGTCATTTATATTATGGGTCTCGGTTTAGTTTAAATGAGCTTACTCGAGGACGAGTAAAGTTTAAGTGTGGGGAGATTTGATAAGTATAATTTTAGTGTCTTTTACCTCATATTTAATCCTTTATTCCGACTCGATTTTGTATGCTTAATTGATTAAATAGCTCATTTATTTACTAATTTATAATAATTAGTCGTTTTAGTTATAATTAATAATTAATTGTGATTTTTATATAATATTAGTTTTATAATTACTTTATTAATATTATATAGGTAAGACGGAAAGCAAGGCGAAAATTGAAGTGAGACGAGTCAAAGCTATAAGTCAAAGAGGAGAGTAAATAAAGGTCAACCTTTGACCTTTCACCATTATCATCAACTCAACAGTCAACACCATCCCCTGCATCATTCATCCGCACCATCGCCTTCATCGTCCTTCATTCACCACCAAATCAGACCACCTACACCTTCGAACAACCCAGCAGTGAACCCGCAAACACAGCTCAGTTCCGAACCCGACTACATCAATCAACCACCATTTCCATTCCCTTCTTCAACCTCCCCCCATCAACAATTCACCTGCAAACCCGCATGTTTCCCGTCCATCATTCACACCATTTTTCCACCACAATTACCTCCACCATTACTTACCTGCTCCATTTTCGCCGAAAACCCGTCATCTACCTCGCTCTCACCACAATTGAGCAGTAAACCCGTCACCTGTGTCAACAGCAACGACATCCTCCCTCCATTTCTTATCATCACCAGCACTTCATACACCAACGAACCAAAATCGCACCATCACCAACTCAACAACAACCTTCATCACCATTATCAATCAATTCAATCCTCGACCCAGAAATCCGACAACAAACACAAATCAAGCCACCATCCATCCTTCATTCACTCGTCCACCATTAACCTTCATTATCGACCTCGCATCACCATTAACAACCCCCCATTACCACCATCAAATTCACGCATCTATAAACTCTAGCTCGAAACCGAGCTAAATTGAAGCTTCGAGTCCCCTGCCGGTACCCCGGCAGTCGACTACCCACACCGGCAGCCGGGCAACCGGCACGCAACATCACAATCAACAATCTCGCATCAATTTTGTTCCCTCTACCGGTGCCCCGGCAGTCGGCCCTCCGGCATAACACACACCCCGCTTGATTTCTTCATGCTCTCGCTACTAGAATAACCTCGCCGGCGGCGGTTAACCGAGAGGCTCCCAACGCTGCGTTGTCCTTGTTTTTGTTTGAAGACTTGTATTGTGTCGAAAGCCTTAGGATTATTATTATCTTTAGGATTAGTTTTGTTATTATTATTATTATTATTATTATTATTAGTAATTAGTAGTATTATTAATTAATAAATTAGTATATAAGGACACCTCATATTACACATTAGACATTAGACACTACCAAGAATTAGAATAGAAATTAGAATTAGATAGAAAATTAGATTAGTTCATCCTCTCCTCTAAAATATTGTAACTCAAGAACCCTAATATTTCCTTTCTTATTTTCATTCAATAAAATTTGCAATCTTTCTTTAATTATTAGTTTAATTCTTCTTTTATTTATGCAAGTTCTTCATCTCTCATTAGTATACAATTAGTATTTTGGGTGGTATTTGAAGATTAGAAGAAATTCATTCTTCCATTATTATCCAAGATTGTTACTTTCCTCTTTCTTGGTACAATTCTCATCTTTTGTTTACATTATTTTCATTTGTTTACATTTCTTATGTTGTTTTATCATTATTCATCTAAAGTAGTAATCTTTATCATGTTTATAATGTTTACTTGTGTTTTGTTGCAATTTATTGTTGAATTCTCACCCATGAACATGTGTGAGTAGTCTTATCTAAGGTCATGGGGGGATTTGGGTAATTAAGGGGATGAATTTGGGTTGTTAACCTTTTGAATTGGGTGATTATGTGGTTTCTACTCTTAATGCATTTGAAGTGTTTGTGGAAATGCCTCAATGAAAATTGGACATTTTATTAACATGTTTGGCTTACCTTGGTGCATTGTGCTATTAGATGGTTATAGAAGTGTTTATAGATTAGTTTTAATGAAAGTTAGAACATCTCTTTGATGCATTCGGTCCGTCTTGGTGCTCATGCTATTGGGTAGTCTTTATGCTTTATTTGTAGCTAGTTCATCTCGATCAAGTGACAACTTATTGAGGAGCTTAAGGTGACTAAGAAATTAGTCTTAAACCCTTGACCACCATTATTACCCTTTTCTTGTTAGACCTTGTTTTTCCCCCTAATTACCCTTTATGAACCCAAAGACCTTAGCCTTCCCTTATTAGTTAAAAGCAATTTCATTTAGTTTAAATTTTATTCCTTGTTGCATCTTAGTTTTTAATTAATCAACATCTTATTTTGTTTGACTAAACTAAAGACTTAAACAAACCAAGTATCTAACCCCCGCCATCTTCGTGTTCGACACCCGAATAAATACTACTTTTATTTGGTTTTATAAATTGTTTTTGATTGGGAAGTGACGGCAAATCCCTATATCAAAGACCTAAAGGGAAGATGGGCCTATGAACTACCCGGCGTCCTGTGGTCCCTGCGAACCACGGAGAAAGAGGCAACGGGGTACAGTCCATTCCACTTAGTCTACGGGTCCGAAGCAGTCCTGCCAATTGAAGCAACGGTGCCGACATTCAGAACGGCCACCTTTAACCCGGTTGAAAATGAGGAAGGTTTAAGAACCTCCCTAGACCTGGTCGAAGAAAGCCGAGATACAGCACGCCTCAACTTGGCAGTATACCAAAACCGAATGAGAAGAGCCTACAACCGGAGAGTCCACAAGAGGGATTTGAAAGTAGGGGATCTAGTCCTAAGAAAGTCGGCCGCCACCAACAAAGGAAACATTCATGGTAAACTAACGGCCAACTGGGAGGGTCCCTACAAAGTGGTTGAAGAAATGAGGCCGGGTACATACCGGCTGGCCGACATAGAGGGTGTGCCTTTGATGAGCCATTGGAACACTGACAATCTCAGGAAATACTTTGTGTAGCGGCGGAGGTGTCCAAAACAATTGTTGGCACCCCAACGCATGTTTATATCTAATGAAAAATCACCCAATTTTTCCATCAAAGTGTTTATCCCCTCCGTAGTCATATCGAGGTAGACGCCACGGCCCAAGCCGGGCACTCACCCCAAGAAGTAGACGCCACCGCATGATCACTACCCGGTAGCGATTGATACTCGCGAAATCGACCAACATGCCTTAGGAACGTATAAGTACGGTTGAGACGCAATTCTAGCCGCCTCGGCCAACCGAAGGCTGGCGAGAGGAAGCGATCAATATGTCTACAGATACGAACGCTGTCGAGCCGTAACCTCTAGCCGCCTCGGCCTACCGAAGGCCTGGCGGGGGGACACAACGGTCGATACGCTAACATGTTTACAACGGCGGTTGGAAACGCAAAATCGACGCCTCGGCCAGGCCGAGAGTGAAAGAGGAAGCGACCAACATGCTAACATGTTTAAAGAAAAAGACGTTAAGCACGGTTGAGATACGCATTCTAGCCTTGGCGGTAGAAGGTAAAAACGAAAAAGCGCTCAATTAATAACGCAAGAAGACAAGTGAAGGATTGTGATCAAAACCCGGCCAAGCCGGGGGCCAATAAACAAGCTTTATTAAAAAAATGATTACAAGTAAGAAGAATACAGACGACGGCCGTCCCCATAGGGATAAGCCAAAACACAACCTACCAAAGTTTTACAAAATACAAGGAAAAGAAAAGCAAAAGGTTACAGACATATCATTTGAAGCGCCAAAAGATGGCAGGGAGGAAAGACTTAATAATTGGCCCCCGAACAGCTGAAGCTATCCGAGATGCCGGGTGAGCCTGGTGACGACCGCCCGTCTCCCTATGCCTGTTGCTGCTTGCCATCGTCTTTGGTGGGCGACCCAGAAGCTGTCTTGGCAGCCTCAGCTTTCTTGGCAGCCTCAGCCTCAGCCTCAGCTTTCTTGGCAGCCTCAGCCTCAGCAGCCTCAGCTGCCTTCATCCTCTCAGCTTCTTCCTTGGTCGCCTTAGCCTTCTCAGCAAGGGCCGCCTTCTCCGCGGCCTCCTCTTCCTCCTTCTTCACCCTGAACTCCTCTTTGGCCTTCTCCTCCGCGGCCTTCTCCTTAGCTTCAAGCTTGTCATCAAGCATCTCGTCAAATTTTAGCCACGGAAAGGAGCCATCAAGAGGAAAGAGCTCCCAATCACTTCCCCGACGGCTTCCTCGGCCGGTCCGTGTTGGCGCACATGTTAGGGAGGATCTCACGTTGGAGCGTCTCAATGTCCTCCTCCCTGCGGCGATGATAACATCCTTATTCCGGACCACCTTCCCACTGGGCACGAAACCGGACCTCCATTCTTCCCTCTCGCTTAGCATTAAAGTCGGCGACTTTACGAAGGTGGTCACGCCCTCCCGGCGGCTTAGCAACTTCACCGCCGCGGCCTCGGCCTTAGCTCTCTCGGCGAGGACCGCCTTTTTCAGCGTCCTCCCTAAGTTTTCTCTCGGCGCGGACTGCCTCTTGACCTCGGCTTTGGCCCTCTCGGCTTCCTTGTTCGCGAGTGTCGAGTTCAAGCTGAGCCGCTCGAGTGTGGGCGGCTTCGACAATGGCTTTCTCTTGCTCCACAATAAGAGCACCGGCCGTATCGGCCACCGACAAAGAACCTGGCCAAACTTAGGCCCTCCGACTTAATCTGTAAGGGGGTAGGCTTCGGGAAGGAGGTGACAACGGTGGCATCTTGACCACTTGCTGCGCGATTTTCTTCTCGACGCCGTTCAAAAGCGTGCCCGGTGAGATCACGACGGCGGTTGATCTACAAAAATTCAATTAAAGCATCCGTGTCAACATACATGGACATACCAGAGCCTGTCATCGAGAACGCCTAATGAACCGGCTAAGTCTGAGCCACGGGATAGATCTGTACCATGCTTGGCCTTCTTGGTCGGAGGTCGCATTTCTTCGCCGGCGGCGGTAGCATCCGTAGCGAGAGGCATCGGCGGCGCGTAGGCTCTTTCCTCTTGCGGAAGAGAGTTTCCATCGCCAAGGTGACCACCTCCTCGGCGGTAATATCAACGACCTCCACCGTCTCCTTTTCGATCAAGGGAGTGGCGGTGGAACGATGTCGGCGCCGTCGCCGCCGAAGACTTTGTTTTCCGCGTTCGGCGCGGCATGTTACCGGAACCTTTGCCTGGCCGCCGCCACATTTAAGCCCTTCGTTGCTGATCCATGAGATCATTCGGCGGCGTTCGCGATCACGAGCCAGGGCCTTAGGATGCGTATCAACAATCGACTTGTCCTTGGCAAGCCCCATTCTCCTAAGGATATCCTACGACAGTCGGGGCCAAAATGGTCTCGCAAAGGAAACGAAGCAACGATCAAGTGAAAGAAATAAATCAAAGTTCAAATAACAAAAACATTAAAATCAGAGATGGGCCTCACACCGACCCCACTCACCCCGTTCGAGGGCCGGTATGAGGCCGACGTGTGCGAGACGGCGCATCACGGAGAATGATCTGCGTCGGAGGAATCCATCCCTTCGACAACCCATCATTCCCCACCTCAAATGACCTCATCGCCGCTTCTCATCCGCGTTAAGAAGGACCTTGTCAAAGGCGTCCATCTTAAGCTTACTCCGGGTGACCCATTTATCATGCTCCGCCTTACTCTCGCACCGCAAATTGACTTGGTCTTTGGAAGGACCGGGGCGGGGGATAGTCATCCTAACCTCAACGTACACCCACCGATCTTTCCGGTCCTTGCAGGAAGAAAGCTTATCAACGGAGACGTAACCCGGCTCCGTCCGCACGCCTTGTACCACCCAACGCGACCCGGGCCGACGGCGAAGGTGATGAATCCGGCGGAATAAGTTCACCGTCGGGACCTCCCCCTTGAAAAGGCAGAGCCACACAAAGCCGACTATAGTCCTAATGGCCAACGGGTGCAGTTGGGCCACGGCAACGTTCATGGCTCTAATGATGGCCATAACGTATTCATTCAGCGGAAACCGGAGCCCGTACTCCAGTGCCGGATGTATCGCCGGTGCAACCCGGGGAGGGCAACAGACGGCCCGACCCTCCTCGGGATAACAATTTTGTATCCCCTGCCCGAAGTAGAAATGGCCCTCGAAAAGTGTTTCGCCGGAACAACTGGCGAACTTATGGGTCCAAGCACGGTCAGGGCAGACCTTACAGGCGTCGCCGTGATCCATGATGTACTGCCTCCCCTCATTAGGACGAGTCCTTCCAACATCATCACCGTCAAAATCACCGTCATCATCAACATCATCATCATCCTCCCAATCCTCCAGAGCTTTAGGATCAACTTCAGGAGAAGGAGACCTAGGGCCCCCGGACCTTATCGGGATGGCGTCTAGTATCTCCTCCTCATCAAGACGCGACGGGGAACCCCCGGCCACGGTTACTAGGACCGGCATCGTGAAGACATGTTCACAACAAAAACTTAACAATTAAAAGTTGAAAATTTGTTTGTTTACCTTGAAGAAAAAGTGCTACGCCGGCGTAACGATTCTGAAAGCTAGAGAGAAGTTTCGTCAAAGAGGGCTAGAAAGAAGAAATTTTTTGAGAAAATGAATTTGGAAGGCCAAATTCAGGGGCTAACTCTCCTATTTATAGGCCAAAGCCCACTCAATCCGACCAATCAGGGCAAAGCCCACGAAGCGTCAACCAATCAACAACGAGACACATGTCAAGCATGCAACCATGGAAGGTCAATCGACAAACAGTTACAAAATTTCTTCAACACGCTCCTTGACAGAATGCCAATCGACGTATCTTCTTCAACACACCCCTTGGTGTCTACTTGCCAAACGGCCCGCTGATTCAACCAAGCTTGGCAGCACCGACTGGGGGCAATCAAAAGCACACGGCACTCACAACCTCGGTCTCGGCCAGCGCCACTTTCTTTTCCACATCTGATGTCCATTACACATCCATGTGGAGGGGGGATATTGTACGGCCTAAGCAGAACCAAGCCGAGGTAGAAGAAGCCGGGGCAGAAAAATTTCAACTTGCGCAGAATACGCTCAACACTCATCGAAGGTCCATACCACGGCATAGACTACGCTGGGGGCAAATTGATGGGACATATTCTGCACCCGCTGACCAAGTCAACATATTGAGTAAGGTCAAAGATATCCACAGCAAGTCAACGACTTAGACAGCCTAACCGACGCAACACAGCGGCTGTCACCTATGTCCGGCCACGGTGACTTGCCGGTAGGGCACATATCCGCGTACTCATATCCAAGACCCCTCGACGGCGAGTCAACAGGGCCCGCCGGCCTGCCATGGGTCCCTCGGCCGAGGGTAGATCAGTCTTTCCACCTGCTAGCCACTTGGCCACTTGGCCACTACGTGACAAAAGGTGAAAGTCTATAAATACTCCTCAACCCTTATTGAGGAGAGGATCCAGAATTTAACCTAAGAATCACTATTCATCTGGTAATATCTTCCTTATCTCTCTACAAAATATACTTCGCCAAGTAACAACAACTTATCTCTTTAAGTCCACTGACTTGAGCGTCGGAGTGAGTACGCTCGGTCAAAGCCGAGCCCTCAGTTTGTTCATTGTTTCAGGAGACCGAAAGGAGGATTCAATCAAGGACGTCATTCTACAAGCCACGAGTGGTAACAAATAACTGATTCGGAATTACACCCGGAACAACTACAAAATGACCAGTTTTTTCAAAGGAGTCACTATTTAGCACAAAGTAGCCACTATTTATCCAAAAGTGATCACATTTTGCTAAAATTATTTAAATTATTGTTAGAAGATAAACAAACTAGAAGAACATACCTCATCTAAATATTTTCCGAGGGTCAATGTTTGCCATAAAAGACTACCAAAACTTTATAATGATCAAGTACGGAGTATATTGGTACTTGATAGGCACAAATTACATCAATTTTAACTAATGACATCATACCATTTTCCCACTCTTTAAATTCTCCATAACAAATTCGGACAAAGTTGTTAAACAAAGGCTCATTAAAGGCACTAACTCGCATCACACATAACTCACTTCTAACCTAACTCTAATCCTACCAAAACAATACTCATATATAGTACTCCGCGATTACTAATTTTTGCTACATATATTTGAACTTTAATTTTTTAAATAAGATTTTTGGCTTAGAATTTGAATAAAATATATTTTTGAATTTTACATCCTTTACTAGCTAAGAAATTAAGTTTTTATAATTCTTGATTCCTTTGATTTAGGAGCTTCTATTTTGAACTGAAACTAATTGAATGAGCTCATGAAATTAAGTTGTTAAAACTTCGGTGAAATTCTTAAGAGCAATTTAGTGAAGTATTTATGACCCGACTACTTGAGTTCTTTCTAGACTTCGAGCATGTCACTCCAGAGTGACTAATCTGATATAAATGGTTTGTAGGCTATCACATATATCTTGGGATTTACCCAATGCATATTAAAGATGATGACTGCCGGGTTCCCTTGTCAAAAAAAAAATACTCCCTCCGTCCCGGTCATTTGTTGTCCTTTGGTTTTGGCACAAAGACCAAGGAAAGAGGAGAAGGTCAATTACTAAATGACAAGTGGAATAAATTGAGTGTTAGTGATCAAATTACTCATCAAGTTCATTCTTAAAATAAAAAGGACAACAATTGACTGAGACACCCCAAAATAAAAAAGGACAACAAATGAGCGGGACAGAGGGAGTACATATATTGACTGAACTGAATTAACAACAAGTAGATGATGTAGTTTCCTTTTTTTTCGGAACAATAAAAAGACGGGAGGTGGTATTAGACGCAACTACGCATTATACATTTATACTCCCTCCGTATGTATGTATGTATGTATGTATGTATGTATGTATGTATGTATATATATCTTTCGTTTTATCCATCTTCAAATACTTGTGTCGTCGTACTTATTTCCAAATGTTTGGCATTATAATCTCTTACACATTTTCGTGCACACACAATTTGACCCTTGATTTTATATTCAATCTGTTTAATTTGATCCCAAACACAAAAACAATTTCTTCTTCATTTTTTATTAATCAAACCATTCAAACCCATCAATTTTTATTTCAGAAAGTTTGAATCTTTCATTCATTTGCCATACAACTTTAAGCAGATTAAATCAATGGAGTCTTCTGCTCAACGTCGTTTAAGAGCTATTCAAAACCATCTTCTTCTTAATGAAGAAGATGAAGATCATAACTCCATCATTTTCAGAAATCAAACTTCTGCTGAATTGTATCAAGGTAACTATTTTTTCAGAAATATCTTATCATATATACTATGTGTTCTATAATATTTGTATAAGTGAGTGAGTTACTCTCTCCGTCACGGTCATTTATCTACCTTTGGTTTTGGCACAAAGTCAAGAAAAGGTGAAGAGGCCATTTGTGAGTGTTGTTATTGAATGACAAGTGGACAATAGGTCATGTGGGTGATCAAATTACCAAAATATTCCTTGTATAGAAAGGTAAACAATTGACGATGGACAATAGTGTGTTGGATTGATGGAGTAGGATGATTCAGGTCCCACTTTAGTCAAGTAGTTAGTCTTATGTGAGGCGGTTTTAATAAGTAAGAAATTATGATCACTATTAGTGGAAAAGTAAATATCAAATTAAGTGATCTTACAATGTACTTGTGTAAGGTCGCCTTACATTATTATTTGTGCAAGAGGAAGTGGGTAAGTGATGTATTATGGGTGTGGTTTGATCTCCATGTGAACAATTAATTACTTGAGAAAATGAAAGGGGGGATGTAATGTAATGTAATGTAGTACTGCATTGATTGTTGGTCCCAAATGACCTAAATTGGATTTGAGAATTTTGGGTTCTTCAGTCATGCTTTGTTGGAGTTACCTTTTCTGGGTTTTGTTGGTGATTTTCAAGATTTCCAAGTTATAGGATGTGTGTTGAGTTTAAGGTGTTTGACAATGTTAGATACTGATGGGACCTAGGAGTAGAAAAGTTCTTTTATTCCCTCCATAAATGCTTTTATTTGTGTATTTTGAAAAACCAGCTTTAATGTCAAATGGAATTTTGCCTGAAAATCCCCTCAGTTTATTTGGACAATAGTTGTAATAGTAGCTTTGGTTGATTTTTATTTTAATTTTTTTTGTGTTTCACAATTGTTAATACTTGATGTGGACGAGTTTTGGTACGCGATAATTTTAAACCGATTTCTCCGTATCATGGGAGATTCTCACCGACTATCAGTCTATCATTTAGAGTTAGACAGTTGGAGGTGCAAAATTGTGCCCTCACCATGAAGTCTGAACTGTGATGTCCTATTGAACTTAACAAAGAATCAATGACAACATTGGAAATCCTTTTGTTGGAAAAATATGTAAGCAATCAAGGAACATAGGGCATCTCGGGAGGATAATTTTGAACTTTGGTGGTTTATGAGTTGCATTTTACTGGGAGCTTCATTCAGCTTTGACCTTGGTTCAGGAGACCAAAGAAAGTATTAATAGAAACCCAAATATTCAAGCAATGGCTTAAGCTTTTTGTGCAATGGTTTGAGAAGCAAAACTTCTGATGTGATGCGCTCAGAAGCAGAGAGAAACTCAAATTATGAAAAATTTACGGAGCCATCTCATTTGATCATGTCATATACTCCCTCCCATTCACTGGAAGTCTGGAATCATACCATTTGATGTATATATGTGAGGAGTATTTTATTCAAATAGTATGATTCCAGTGAATGGGAGGCAGTACTTGATTGGGATTATTGATAGTATAATTGTCAGTTTTGGCCTTCTGTTGGGATCCTAATGTGTAAAGATAACTAGAAAGGTGAGGTATGTTTCTTTAATTTCCTCACACTAGTGGTTCCTTCCACTGTACCAGTTTGCGCCATTTGTTGTCGTGAGGGGAAATCGTATGAACTTCATTTTAGAATACTCCTTATGAATGGGAGATAGATGAACTCCCATGCCTGATATCTATCTTGGAAACAATAAATTTGTCTGATACCGAGGTACGTGTGAATTTGGGAGAGAGAGTTCTTCGGGGATTTAATTTCACTCTTGTAGATCATTCTTTTTGATAACCACATATGGATTGTTTGTAGAGCGGGGCTGCTTCTTTTGTTTGTTTGAAGTCTATAAAGACTGTCATTCGGAAGTTTAAAATTCCTTCAAACAGTTCTAATGTATGAGTTTTTAGCTCAACTGTAGTTTTAGGAAGGATAGATGCTTGTCATATATTAGCAACTGCACAGGCTACTATTGCACAATGTCAAGGACACAACTATTTTGTGAAAATGTTTCATGCCGTGTTTGAAGGTCAGAGTGTTAGATACACGACACTCAATCAAAGTCAAATGTTGAAGTGACATAGGCACGTTGCCATTGACATCGGTTGACTGGATGAGAAGCAGTGGATGTACCCTGGCTTAGTTGTTGAGTTTCTCCAAAACAAGTGCTAATAAGTACAAAATAATAATAGGAAGTTGCTTTGGGTGTCCTCCTGGGCGGAATCCACAAATATTTTCAGGGCTATGTCATTCGAATTGTTGAGTTATCAAGGTTTTTGAGTTTACCGCTACAGCATTTCACCGCATTTTAAGGCGATCTTGGCCGATTTAGTGAAATTAAGCCACTGCAACCAATACCAAGAGCATGTCTTTAACCGAGATTTAATAGTATGGGTACAAGAGTTTGACACGAGTACATCTCCAACCGTTTGACTCAACATGACTCAATTATTTAGACGCATGGATTCTATTCTAAATGACGACGAGTGGTCAACACGTTTTTGAAACAAAAGTACAGTTCTAATATTTTTTTTGTTTTTTTAAAGTGAAACATGAGTGATGTTTGAAAAACAAGACTTAAAATAATTAAATACCATACTCAATTCCTCCCTCTTCTTTTATTATGTAGGCTTCCCTTGTAGGCCCTTGGAGGCGAAATGTCAGTGATAAGGTCATATAGGTAATCCATATCAATATCCCCGAGTATCGTGTGGGAGACAAGTTAGTCACTAAAACGAACAGTCAAAGTAACATAGTTCAGGGCAATTTGTAATTTCTCTTTTTTATGACTATGTTTGGAGGAAGTTGTGTGTCTTTCGGACTAAGGTAACATGTGTCCTTGCACTTTTAGAGACAATTTATGTTATCATGACTATGCTCGGCAAAATGTCATAACTCCTTTCGAAGGACTTGGTCAAATTGAAATGAGATCTGACATTTTGTAGGTTACAGATATAGTGTAGTCCTTCCTGAAAAGCTGCAGACAGGGAAGTGGAACGTATACAGGTTCGCTATCCAGTGCTGAGTCCTCCTGTGTGTGTTTCTGTTTTTGTTGGTTTTCATATTCATTTTTTTTTCTTTTTTATGAAACACCTGGCTTTGTCATACTTCTGAGCAGGTCTGCTCGGTCACCACTGAAGCTGGTTACAAGATTCCCCAACCATCCTGAGATTGGGACACTGCATGATAACTTTGTGTGAGATTCTGTCTAGTCTTTATTCGTAGGATGTCGTATATCTATTTCAGTAAACTTGTTAACATCTTTAAAGTTGTGCAAAATTTGTGCAGACATGCAATCGAAAATTTCCCACACAATAAGTACTTGGGGACTCGAGTGCGGGTTGATGGAACAGTTGGAGAGTATGTCACTGTGCTTTAGCTGGGTGAGCCCATTAATGACCATTTTTCATAGAAGCTTTGTTCATACTCATGTAAATTACTGATCTTGAAGGTACAAATGGATTACATATGGTGAAGTGAGCTCTGCTCGATCAGCTGTAGGATCTGCTCTTCAGAACTATGGGCTCTCTAAAGTAAGTCTATTCTTCTATTTTCTTCCCAAGGGTCTTAGTTTAAAAAAGTGTACCTCAGGCGTTCTTAAGCACCAGGTTGCCAAAAGCCCAAAATGCCCCGGGGCACCTTAGGTGTGTCTTATGTACAAGGCGCAGCTAGCAATGCACAGTATCATGCACTTTTCATACATGTTCTTAATATTCCTTTATCACGCCATTCGCTTTGCCTCGCTATCCCTAGCTTTTGCTTCTTCACATGTTAGCCCTCTTTAAGTCTTTAAGATCTAAAAAATGATATTGTTGCACAAAAAGTTATGTCCAAAATACATCTAGTTTGCAAAATCAGTGTGCTTTATGTCCAAAAGCCAAAAGGCTTGTACCTTTGGCTAGTCGACACAAACCCTCGCCCCTTTGGTGTACCTCACGCCTTATAAAACTAAGCCGGAGATTATATAGTGGGCGATAGAGTGGTGATGGAAGGCTGAAAAGTGGAAACTGACAGTCCCCACGACTGTTCTACAATATATGATGTATTTACGATTTCTTTGTGTTCCGTTCAAATCAAATTTCATTAGCCATTCTTTCTAAATCTTAGCTGTGAAGTCTGTAGCTTCACATTATCTACTGGTTATATTCTATTTCATCATATTTTGCATGTCTTAAATATATTCATGTGTTTCTGATAGGGAATGAGTGTTGGACTTTATCTTATAAATAGACCAGAATGGATGGTTGTGGATCATGCCTGCGCAGCTTATTCATTTATCTCAGTTCCTTTATATGATACACTTGGTACTTTTTATTTTACTTTTTGCTTCTTCTTTTGTAACATACCTGCTATATTTATCAGAGCCAACTGAAATTTGCAATTTGTTTGTTTTGGCTTCAGGTCCAGATGCTGTGAAATATATAGTAAATCATGCTGACATACAAGCCATATTTTGTGTACCAAACACATTGGATGCTGTGAGTTTTTCTTTTGCCCATTGTATTTCTTACTAAAGGTTGTAGATGTGATCCAGCGACATAACTACAAATTATGTTTCATCCAGGGCATATTCTATTCAACTTACTTTTACTTCATGCAAGAAAAGTAAAGCTTGGTTTCACAAAAAAAAAAAAAAAAAAAAAAAAAAAAGTTTAACGAAAGTTCAGAAAAATGCTGTTCAGCTTAGTTCACAAAATAATTTGAAGAAAACGGAGCATCTTGAGGATAATGTACAAGGGAAAAAACATGAAGCAAATAAGGCTAAGGATTATCTGTTTTTTGTGATTTTAACACTATTTTCTTTGAACTGATAAACACTCCCATTTAGAGAAGTTATTTTCCATCAACTACTCTACTTGTCATTTTGCAAACAAAGTTCATATCAGTTTGATTTTTATATTAGTGTCCTAATTTCTGTTCAAACATTGACATCGTTTGCATATTGGCCAGCTTCAATTCATATTTCACGTTTTTATTATTCTTCCGGATTAGTATTACCATAGATTTTTGTTATTGTATACCAAAGATCATAATTATATTGAAGTAGCGGAAGCAGTGTAAAGTAAATCAATCTATTGTTCTCATCCTTTGTACTATATATATGCATGTTAGAAGCATAGTGTACTATCTCTCTGCTTCTATTGAAATTAATTTGTGCTCTATTCATGGAAACCACAGCTGTTAAGCTTTCTGTCGGAGATTCCTACTGTTCGTGTCATAGTGGTACGTTCTCACAGGGCCTAACAAGACATTATATTGTAGATGTCAATCTGTTGTAATTGTGGTTTTCTTGTGAATTGTGTAGTTTTCTTACTGTGTATTATGCGTAGGTTATTGGAGGTGTGGATGAACACTTGCCCTCGCTTCCTCGGGGATCAGGAGTTAAGCTTCTATCTTATTCAAGGCTGTTAAGTCAGGTAACTCCAATGTTCTTAGCTGATCTAGAGTCTGGAAAGTGAACTGAGGCTAATATTCACAAGGATCGTCATGGCTTTAAGACTGTAATACTTCTATGTATATATTCCCTCTGCCCGGTCATTTGTTTAGCTATTCCATTTTGAGTATCTCATTGTGTGCCTACCTTTCTATTGTGAGGGTAATTTTCTTGTGTAAACTGATGAGCCACTTGCATAAAATTTACAATTTGGTTTATTTGTCGTCGAAACACAATCACCAAAATCAGTCCCTTCCTCACCTCCTTGATCTTTGTGCCAAAAGAAAAGGTAAGAAAATGGTAGTGGTGTGGAATTTACATTGTGGCATGGTATATGTGTTAATAAATTAATCATTCCAGGGCCAGAGAAGTCTTCAGGCCTTCTGCCCTCCTACACCTGATGACGTTGCAACAATATGCTATACTAGTGGCACAACGGGGACACCAAAGGTACAAAATTTCTATTTGAAAGTAATGACATAGTTTGATATACCGAAAGCTTATATGTCTGCTTTTGAAGGGAGTTGTGTTGACGCATGGAAATTTAATTGCAAGTACTGCTGGTATGAGTATCCCTGTCAAGTTTTATCCCACTGATGTGTAAGTGAATTAACCCATTATAACCAGTCCTGAATTTGTGTATACGCTCTCTAACATGCTAAATGTCACAGATACATATCTTATCTTCCGTTAGCGCACATATATGAAAGGGCAAACCAGATTGTGTCCGTTTATTGTGGTTCTGCTGTTGGTTTTTACCAGGGGGTAGGTGATTTGAGTTATTTTACCATATGATTGTAGTAAGTCTTTATTTATGTACTTTTTTATTTATTGTATTCCTGAAACAGTGACCTTCTTATCGACTTACTCTTTGGCTTTGCAAAAGGGTTTTTTTATGATACCATTGATGAGAACAACAATGGCTATCTCCTACCTCACATTAGTTAAGCAATGTGGCACATTGTTCAGTGGCCATTTTACTGGATTCTAATATACATCAATCCTGTTTCATAGGACAACTTGAAATTGATGGATGATATGCTGGAGTTACGCCCTACCATCTTCTGCAGTGTTCCTCGTCTGTACAACCGAATATATGCAGGGTAAAATTATCGTTAACTACCATTCAGCATTATATTGGTTAGGAATCTCTTTATGACTTTAAGATTCTTTCATCTTCTAGGATTATTAATGCTGTCAAGACCTCTGGTGGCCTCAAGGAAAAACTGTTCAATGTTGCTTATAACTCAAAGAAACAAGCCATCATGAATGGTAATGTATATTTGTTCTTCATTTTCATTTCACCGGTTCATTATTTCAAGTTATTGGAATTGCTACTCACTTATGGTTGGCCATCTATTGTAGGTAGGTAGTGTATTATTTCCAATACTTGTTTAGAATTTTTTTTTTCTCCAGGCAGGAACCCGTCGCCCATCTGGGAAAAGCTTGTTTTCAATAAAATCAAGGCTAAGGTAGGTGGCAGGGTTCGCTTCATGGGATCAGGTGCTTCACCATTATCGCCTGATGTCTTGGACTTTTTGAAAGTGTGAGTTGATCGAGATCTGATATGTAGTTTATGTCCATTTTATTTTTATCTAAAATCAACGATAGTAGTAATGTACTAATGTGTGCTGCAAAAAATATGAATTTCTCGCCTCTAGGTGCTTTGGCTGCCAAGTGGTTGAAGGATATGGAATGACTGAGACTTCCTGTGTAATTACCTCAATGGAAGAGGGGGACCTTTTGTCGGGTCATGTTGGTTGTCCTAATCCTGCTTGTGGTGAGTTCGTTTGACTTTTGGTGATTGACAATTAATTTCTCCTATACAACTACTATCTTCGAATTATTTTTTTTTGACAGTTGTAAATACTGTGTGTTGTGAGAAACTGTCTCAGTTTCGGTCGAGTCATCATCCGAGGACCAATATATAAAGTATTCGATTTCATGTTAAAAGATTAAAGCTGACATTTTTCCTTTTCTGCAAATTCAGAGGTGAAACTTGTGGATGTTCCCGAAATGAATTACACCTCCGAGGATCAGCCGTACCCTCGTGGTGAAATATCTGTTCGAGGCCCCATCGTTTTCAAAGGCTACTTTAAAGATGAAGTTCAGACGTATTTTATCTTCTTTCTTTTGTTTTCTTTTTCTTTTCTTTTTGACTGAAATATAGTGATATCAATCAATCAATCAATCAATCAATACTATATATTAATTCCAGAAACCAAGGGACTTCAATGTAATTAAAGAAATTTATACAAATTAAATATACTATATAGTTTTAAATCGATAGCACCGTGTGATGGACCTGATAAAGGGACCTCAATGTAAATATTATATAGTTTTGGTTAAAAGTATAATATAAAGATGTCTTGATGAAGAATATTTATGGAAACTACATTAAATTAAAGTAATTAAATTTAGAAAACACAATAATATAGTGATTTTCCTTAAAATTAACATGCCCCACTTATGGAATTAATTAGTATCATTATAGAATTATAAATTAAATTAAATGTAGTAAAAGTAATAGTAGCAGTAACGAGATTAATAAAATTAACGGTATTAATGTGGGAGTAGTGATAGTTATAATAATGACAGCGGGAGTAGTGAAGGTAACAACGAATGTAGTGAAAGTAACGGTGGTAACAATGAGAAAAAGTATGAACAATTAAATAACCAATCGACTCAAGAAAATATTTTATTTATTTAAATATAAGTCGGATAAAATTAACGGGAATAATTAATTTAACAAAAAAAATAGAGGAATTACTAAAAGAAACAATAGTAACCACGAGGGTAGTGAACGTAATGATATTAACAAAGAATGTTTTAATCTCATTACAGACGGCACATATCCGTCTATAACTAAAGACGAGCCAAATACAATGCCACATTCCTAATAGGACAAACAACAAGTGGGGTGATGGGGGACACAAATGTCACCACTTTCAAGCTATTTGACCCGTCTTTAGCTATAGACGGATATATCCGTCTATAGCAAGACTAGCTGATAATATTAATAGTGGGGTAGTGAACGTGTCTCATAATTTGAAAATAAATTTTACATTTAATCATAATAACAAAAAACGCCATAGAAAAATATATTACTAATAGTAAACGTGTGAGTTAAACAACTCCAACATAGTTTATTTCATTGAAAATAAAATTTAACAGTAAATAGAGGTAGCCCGGGCGAAGCCGGGCACCAAACCTAGTAACTAACTAAACCCTTGATTTATGTTCCAGGAGAGAAGTAATTGATGATGACGGTTGGCTACACACTGGAGATATAGGGCTTTGGTTACCTGGAGGTCGTCTTAAGATAATAGACAGGTGACTTGCATTCAAAAGAATACTGCCATCATCGAATCGTTGGTTCTTTGTTGAAGTTGTGGGTTTTTCTACTTGTAGGAAAAAGAATATCTTTAAACTAGCACAAGGTGAATACATAGCACCAGAAAAAATTGAGAATGTTTATGCAAAGTGTAAATTTGTCGCACAGTGCTTTGTATACGGTAGGCTTAAATTTGACCCTAATGATTTTACATCATACTCAAATATTTTAGTTTTAACTTGAGCTTAAAACTGTGGTCAGGTGACAGCTTCAACTCGTGTTTGGTAGCCGTCATTTCTGTGGATCCCGATGCATTGAAATCTTGGGCTGTTGAAGAGAGTGTCAAGGTAGTAATTTATTACTCCCTCTATTTTTTTTTTATACGACATCTTTTTTTTGTTATGGATTATCATCCAACAGTTCCACATCTGGAGGGCCGATGTGGAAAGTAATTCTCAACTTCACGTCTAATATATATCCGATTGAACCCAAATTGATTATGAAGATAGCGTGTCATTAGGTCAAATCATAATTTCAGTTGTCATGAGAGCCTATTTGTTTTCCTGGACTGGAAACTTGACAAGTTATTCGCTACATCGTATTGTAATGTGAATTACAGTATGAAGATTTAGGTCAGCTGTGTATTCATCCAAGAGCAAAGGCAGCCGTTTTAGCTGAGATGGATGCTGTGGGAAGAGAGGCCAGGGTAAATACTTTCCTTTTTTACTTTTTGTTAAATTTGAACAATTGAAATCTCTTTCTAACTTTTCTTAATGACTGGCTTAGTTGCGTGGATTTGAATTTGTCAAAGCTGTTACGTTGGTGCCAGAACCATTCACTGTTGAAAATGGTCTCCTCACCCCGACATTTAAGGTTCCTCTCTTCCTCCCTCACTCTCTTTATGTGCCTTGCTTGCTCATCTATTCGTAGTATTAGATCTTGGTTTCAATCGTGATCTCGGAATCAATGAGCGCAACCTAATTTTGAGTATCAGTCGCCTCCATCCAATCTCAAGAACCGTCAACTAATCTAAGTAGATCCACCATAGTGCAGCTGTTGCCATCCCAAAATGTAGTCGGAATGACATTCAAAGCCTTTACAAAGTGGTTTTGATTCTTGGAGCAGTGATGCAACCCGGATTTAAATATTTGATTCAAAGATCACACGAGACATGCTACTATGCTCATATTACCGTGAAAACATGGTTCATTCACACCATTCTATGTTTTGGGTTTTCGAGAGTGTCATGCAAGTGCTTGTCTGACCAAGTTCATATCGTTGGTCAACGTTTCAGATAAAGAGGCCTCAGGCGAAAGTTTATTTTGAGAGAGCAATCGCCGGAATGTACGCAGTTCTTTCAAAAATGGACCCAGCACGTCAGAAGTTGTGATAGGCAAAAGTAAGATCAGGAAGCTGTAGATATATAATTCAAAGGGGGTCATGGCGCAACTCTGCTGATCATAGTCTCTTACAGCTGAGTTTTTTGCCAATCACAACTCAAGGCCTCCATAGAATACAGATACTCATAATCTCATTCAGGTGAAGGTAGTTTTGATCATATAATCTCGTTCATACGACTCGGAAAAAAAAAAAAAAAATCAAAAAGTGTGAAATATGAAGTGCACTAAAATAGAACAATTTCCGCTTTAATTGTAATAGTTTATTTTCAATATTTCACAATGATTGGTTATGATTCTAAACAAAGTTTCCAAATTGCCAAGTAAGGTGAATGAATTATAATAAATCTTATGACACTAGTAAAAACACCCTGATGATTAGGTTTTTTGCTTTTAAATAGAGGTCTCATGAGCTCTTCCAGCTCTAATATTATCTAGTTACTGATCTTTTTTACATCCGGCGAGAAAAAAATAAAAAAAGATTATTGATATTCCGAGATAAAGGGAGTACAGAAGTTGTCACAGGCCAGTACAATACACGGGAGAGGGAAATTTGAACCCGTAACCTATTGTCATGATACCTCTGACTTAAACATTAGGTTACGCACTATCTATTAAGAGTCTATTTCGGGTGCCTTTCAACATGTCATGCATGTTAATCAGGTGATGGAGCTTTAAGCTTAACGTCGCGTTTAATTTTGGTGAACCAAGTGATGTTGCTTCAATTGTACTGTATTCAGGCTGAAAAGAATAATATTCTTAGCTGATGTCTATTTCATTGACTTTTTTTTAAACCGAAATGCCAAAGTGACTGTAACTCGTATTTTCGAATTTAGAAGATTTTTTTTCAAACTACTGCTCGTCGACAACTTCAATTTGGAAAAAAAAAAGTGTTGCATTCGGAAGTTGGGCGTTATACATGCGTAAACGTATTCAAAAGTATGATTCAGTAACTGCTCCATCACATAATATTTTAAGTGCAAGTCTTCTCTAGCAATATTATTATACTAGAGAAAAAGTTTTAAAAAACAATATAAAAATTCAAAGGAATATTGTCTTTAAGAAGTTCGTTATTACCTCCCCATACGAAACTGAGATCACAATTATTGTGATTGTAATATAATATTAACATCATTGTTGACCCAAATCTGTTCATGAATACACATAGTACAGGAAAAAACTTGCAGAAAGCACATTTCCAAATTACATCATCCACATTTGGGTGATAGAATTCCTCGAGAGTCGAGCCTATGATGGCCAATGCCAACCTCCATTTCCCATTTTCCATAACTTCTACAAAGTCAACTTCATTTCTTCTCCTACAGAAGAATAATGTCACTCGATTCCCAACACGATATTCAAACATCGGGTTGTCCAAGATTAAAGGAACTCGGAGACTTTTGCAAAACAGGATTGTCAATGTGCTGAATAACAAAACTAATACAGGGGTAGTTGTGAGTGAGAAGAAAGATGGTGGGAAGTGTCAAAGATATTATTCAACCAAGTCAAAACTCAAGATTAGCATCCTCTATTCAAGGAGCAAATCAAACGTAATTTGTGCAATACATCATTAGTTATCATTAGTTATAATTAGCATCCTCTTTTAGCATATATTATTGTTATAATTAGTTTGTGGTTGCTCCACTAATTAAAGTGTGTCTATTAGATATGATTGTTAGCATCCTATGTATTATTAGCATCCTATGTAAACTAGTATATAAACTCCTCGTGTAAATATTACTGAGATTAACAATTCACAATATTATCACATACTTTACATGGTATCAGGAATCACATCGATCCTCATACTAATCACCATCTCCGCTGCCCTAACCACCGTCGGTACACCCATGGCAACCACTAGCGCTCAAATACCCAACACCGCTGAACCAAACAAACCCCTTATCTCCATTTCGTTTCCCACCTGTACCAAACTAACACCGACAAACTACCAAGCTTGGCATTACCAAATCAGTCGCCTCTTCCTTGGCTTTGGCCTTTTCGCCTATCTCGATGGAACCGTCAAACCACCACCCGAAACTACCACCCCCGCCGCCACCACAAACAAAACCGGACCCTCAACCAATTCCCAACCCAGCCTACGAAACTTGGTTTCGTCAAGACCACTTAATCCTAGGAGCTTTAGCAGGCACCCTCGACCCAGCTGTTCAGCCCGTCCTCCTCGATGCAACCACATCTCACGAGGCTTGGACAACCCTCGCCACAACCTATGCCAACCCTTCCCGAGGTCATATCTTACAACTGAAGGATCGCCTCCGCACCATCACCCATGCCGGCAAAACCATCTCCGAGTACATGCTTGCCATTAAAGAATGTACAACCCAATTAGCACAACTAGGCAAACCCGTCGATGCCGAAGATATAACCTCACACATTATCAATGGCCTTGACTATAAACTTTATTACCCCGTCATCGATGGCGTTCGTGCCCGTGACTCACCCATCTCGTTTGAATTATTTCATGAGAAATTAATTCAACACGAACTCACCCTCAAAAACCAACCACCTCCAAACACTACTGCTGCTTTCAACCCCTCGGCACATGCTGCCTATACCCGACCCTATCACCATACCCACAACACCACACGCTATTCACCCTCCACCAACAACAACCAATCACGCCATCACCCACAAAACCAAAACACCTATCAACCCAACTCTCAAAATCGTGTCCAACCTAACCATGCTTCGAACTCAAACCCATTTCGTGGCCGCTGTCAATATTGTCGAGTCACTGGTCATGTTATTAGTTACTGTCCCGACTTCAAGAGGGACTACCCGAATGTTATATTCCCTCCACCTCCTACTCGACAGACACGCCCTACTGCTCACACCGCCACCACCTCTACCGGACCCTCCACCTCATACCTTATTGACAGTGGTGCCTCCAACCACATCACCAACGATCTCAACACACTCGCCTTTCATACCCCATATGATGGACCTGACGATCTCGTGATCGGTGACGGCTCGTCCTTGTCCATCTCTCATCTCGGTTCTTTCTCCATCCCTACATCTCACCATATTTTACGTTTTCATAATGTTCTTGTTGTTCCTCAAATTTCTCGACCATTAATTTCCGTCTCACAATTTTGCACCGATAACCATGCTTATGCTCTATTTTCCTCTACCTCTTTTTGTTTCAAGGTAATCAAAACGGGGGAAACTCTGCTTGAAGGACCATTTGTCAATGGCTCATACCTATGGAATCCCTCCACCAAGCCGCCTCAAGCCTTAGCTGCCAATAAATCCTCGAGCACCTTGTGGCATGCTCGTTTAGGACATCCCTCCAATTCGATCTTACGTTTATTAAGTTCTAGCTTTCATTTTCATATTTCCGACTTATCGCATTGTAACTCTTGCTTAATTAACAAAAGCCACAAGTTACCCTTCTCCTTTTCGACTCTCCAATCTCACGCACCTTTTGACCTCGTCTATTCCGATGTATGGACGTCCCCGATAATATCAGAAGATGCATACAAATATTATGTCATCTTCGTCGACCATTTCACCCATTATTTTTGGCTATATCCATTAAAAAATAAATCCGATACAGCTATCACCTTTCATCGATTCAAAGCCATCATCGAAAAATACTTCAACCGTCCTATTCGCCAATTTTATTCGGATAATGGCGGTGAATATATTAAAATCAATCCAAACCTACTGGATAATGGTATAACCCATCTCACATCACCACCACACACTCCCGAACACAACGGGTTCGCGGAGCGCCGTCACCGTCATATAGTTGAAACCGGCTTGGCCTTACTCACCCAAGCACGAATGCCAACCAAATATTGGCCTTATGCGTTCTCCACTGCCGCTTACCTCATAAACCGACTCCCAACTCCAACTCTAAACAATCAATGTCCATACAAAATTCTCTTCAATCAACAACCCAATTATCACAAATTACGACCCTTCGGCTGTCTATGCTACCCGTGGTTAAAACCATATACCAACCACAAACTAGAACCCAAATCGACCCCTTGCGTTTTTGTCGGGTATTCAAATACACAAAGTGCCTACTTATGCCTCAATCCCATCACCAATCGTTTATATACCTCGAGACATGTTCGCTTTGTCGAATCCGAATACTCTTATCTCGCCTTAACCAGCTCCACCTTCACACCCGCTCATACTCCGAGTCAATGGTGCACCTTGACCGTTCCTCTCCTACCACCCATTGACCCACCTGCCCGTGCCTCTGAACCAACCCAGCCCATAACCCCAACTCCTACATCGCCTACTTCGTCACCTCCTGTTTCCCCAACCACTCACTCCTCCACTCCCTCCTCGACACCACCTGACTTTCCACACGCTACCATAACACCTCCTACCTCGCCCTCCTCTGCTTCCACCACTGCCACGACCCCTACACCACCACCTCCTCCACCTCCACCACCCATCCACCGAACCCGCCTATCAAACAACATCATTATGCCTAATCCCCGATACTTCCAAACCAACAAAAATGCCAACACTGCCACTCTTTCGCTTACCCATACCACACCAACCACAACAAAACAAGCCCTCCTCCACCCTCACTGGCGACAAGCTATGACCGATGAATTTGACGCCCTCACACGAAATCAGACCTGGACCCTCGTCCCACCTCACCAAGCCACTAACGTAGTGGGTTGCAAATGGGTATTCCGCATCAAATATAACCCCGATGGTAGTCTCAAACAACACAAGGCTCGCCTTGTTGCTAAAGGCTTTCATCAACGACCCGGGATTGACTATTCGGAAACGTTTAGTCCAGTCATCAAACCGACTACAATTCGATTAATCCTCACCCTTGCTGTCACGCAAAAATGGCACCTACACCAAATTGACATTAATAACGCCTTCTTGCAGGGTCGACTAACCGAGTCCGTTTTCATGACCCAACCCGGAGGTTTTAGCGATTCTAATAACCCTTCCTATGTTTGCAGACTCAACAAAGCTATTTATGGCCTTAAACAGGCACCACGCGCATGGTACACCGAGTTAAAGAACTATCTTATCGATTCAGGTTTTCAAAATTCTTTATCAGACCCATCGTTGTTTATTCTCAAAACCACTACCACCACTTTACTTGTTTTAATTTACGTTGATGATATAATCGTAACCGGACCACATAAAACTCATATCACTGATTTTATCACCAAAATCTCACACCAATTTTCTTTAAAAGACTTAGGACAATTATCGTATTTCTTAGGAATCGAAGTCACCCCAACCAAAACCGGGTTACATCTCAATCAAACCAAGTACTTGTATGATCTCCTTGCTAAATTCAAAATGGAAAACTCCAAACCCGCGTCAACCCCTATGCTTGCTCACCCACCTCTCGTAAAAGACCCGACCAGTCCAGTCGAAAATGAGTCAGACTACCGCTCTATCGTGGGTAGTTTGCAATACCTTTCACTCACTCGACCCGATATTGCCTTCTCTGTCAACAAATTGGCCCAATTCCTAACCCATCCAACCACCACTCATTGGGCCGCCCTGAAACGACTTCTTCGTTACTTAAATGGTACACTCCATCTCGGCATTCATTTGCGTGCCTCGACACAACTGTGCCTCCACGCGTTTTGTGACGCAGATTGGGGAGGTGACCCTCATGACTACCTTTCTACCACTGGTTACATTATTTACTTAGGTAGTAACCCTATCTCATGGTCCGCTAAGAAACAAAAGGCGGTCTCGTGTTCCTCTACCGAAGCTGAGTTTAGAGCCGTCGCAAGTACCTCTGCCGAGCTCATATGGCTCCAAAATCTTCTGCTCGAACTTGGCATTACTACTACTACTCCACCATTGATCTATTGCGACAACCTCAGTACTACTACCTACTCGGCCAACCCAGTTTTTCACTCCAGAATGAAACATGTTGCACTCGCCTTCCACTTTGTCAAAGAACAGATTCGCAACGGTTACATACGAGTTCAACATATCAACGGGTCTGATCAGCTAGCAGACACTCTTACTAAGCCGCTCCACAAGCCACGGTTCTTATTGCTTTCTTCCAAGATTGGCCTTCGCTATCGCCCGTCCATCTTGAGCGGGAATGTCAAAGATATTATTCAACCAAGTCAAAACTCAAGATTAGCATCCTCTATTCAAGGAGCAAATCAAACGTAATTTGTGCAATACATCATTAGTTATCATTAGTTATAATTAGCATCCTCTTTTAGCATATATTATTGTTATAATTAGTTTGTGGTTGCTCCACTAATTAAAGTGTGTCTATTAGATATGATTGTTAGCATCCTATGTATTATTAGCATCCTATGTAAACTAGTATATAAACTCCTCGTGTAAATATTACTGAGATTAACAATTCACAATATTATCACATACTTTACAGGAAGGTTATTATCGAGGGAACGGTGATCGTGATTGAGAAGACGGTGTTGGGGTTGTTCAAAGACTTGGGTGCATCCCTTGTTGATCGGGTTGACGAGATGGCTGGCCGGAAGGTCTGGTTTGAGCTTGTCAGTGCTGATATTGGTGATCCTGGTATGCTCTGTTGTAACCTGTCTTTACTGTCTTATTTCATGCATTACCAGATAGCGGTGAGTAAAGCCGTAACATGTTAAAATATGTATACTCCTTACGTCGTTACACCAAAGTTTTGCTCAGTAAGGTTTATTTACTGTAATCGAGATACAAGGGTCAATTTCAAATTTCAAACCCGACATATCCACAAAGTTGGTAACAAAATACTAAGGGTACTAACTACTAATTAAGACAGCGTGTAAACGACGAAGTATGGCTGTTTTCATCGGATCCGAGATGGTCTTTCCTGCACGAATGTACTGTTTTATTACAAACATGATCGATCATGTTTATACTTTAATGAAGCATTACCTCGCTAACTTCTGAATATTATCCTTTGGTTGCTTCATTATTAATTAAATATTTTGATGATAGTATAATAATACAAATCATTCCTTCTCAAAATTTGTTTAACATAACAAAAGGACATAGTGGACACCAATAATGCTACTACTAATCTGTACATTGACTTGGTAAAACTACACTGATAAGAGGATCACATGCAAGACAAATATTAGATTATAAAATACGACCCGTATACTTTTACTTTAAATTTTGTATGTTCCAACCCATTCTTTGACGGATCCTGTAATAACTTGATTGGAAATGACCCAAAATGATGAATGTGAAATCTCATCAACGATCATTCATGAAAAGTAGTCTAGATAAAATCTTTAACACTGAGGACCTGTGATGCTCGGACTTGAATACGAGGATCCGACACGGGTACGGATCCGAGTGTCGGATCCTTGAAATCTCAAAAACAAGGACTCGGATACGAGGATCCAAATTTAAATTTGGACTCGGCTAATTTTTATTTTTTTCTGAAAAAATTGATTATTAGTTAAAAAAATCAAAGAAAGGAAAGGAAAGGAAAATTAGTTTCTTCATGTTTAACATGAATGAAGACTTTATTACAACATTAAATTCATGTCAAAAACACTCCTGATATAGGGCTGCTGTACGAAACATAGGGTAAGAACAAAACACTCTCTTATACCGATTTCTCATAGAAGGATCCGTCAAGGATCCATATCCGGATCCGTGTCTAGATCTTGTCCACCAGATCCTCAGGGTTAGGTGAAGACTCCGAGCATCACAGCTGAGGACCTGATCCGAAACTACCCATATTAAACCTTATTAGCACCCATAGTAAATGCCGAATTAAAATGTGACATGTAGGTAATGAAAACTTAAATGTGATATGTAGGTAATGAAATGAGAGGGAAACGAAGCAGGCCTACATGTGTTGACAATTGGATAGTGTCTTCTCCCGGTGTGAACCCAACTGAGTTGGGTTTCAAAGTAAGGTTCGAATTGGATGCTGATTTTGGAGTGCCAGGCGCATTGATAGTACGAAATGAGCATCATTCTGAATTTTATCTCCAAAGTGTTTCCTTAAATGGCATTCCAAATCACGACCATCAACTTCACTTTGTTTGCAATTCTTGGGTTTATCCCACTGCCCGCTACAAGAATATGTACCGCATTTTCTTTCGCAATCAGGTAATTATCGTACAATTATTCAGTTGAAATGTACAACATTATTCTGACTCAGTCTCTCGTTTATAGTGTACAGTATGGAGGTTAATGTACGCAACTTTATCTTTGTGATTAAACTTTCAACACAGAGTGATTGACTTTGGTTTTCGGATAGTATACCTTCATACCAGTCAGTGGCGGAGTCAGGATTTACCCTTAGGTGGCCTAAAATTTCCAGCAGGGCCAAACGAGTAATGCCATAAGGAAAAGTTGAATTTTTTTTCGAAAATTTAACTAAAAATTTCTGATATTTCATTTTCCTTGTATATGTCTATAAGATGAACTGTGTAGTTAAATTGGTCAACTAATGTCACAGTTTGGCAATGAATAATGCAGGCATATCTGCCAGCTGAAACCCCGGTACCTCTAAGAGTCTACAGAGAAGAAGAACTAGAGATACTTAGAGGAAATGGAGATGGAAAACTGGAGGAATGGGACCGTGTCTATGACTATGCTTACTACAATGATCTTGGAAGTCCAGATAAGGGTTCGAATCATGTCCGGCCTGTACTCGGAGGGTCTGAAGATTATCCGTATCCTCGCAGAGGTAGAACTGGACGTTCATCATCCAAAACAGGTTTGCATACAATTTCTTGGCCTTGTGAAAACTAAATGTATCTGGTTTCATAAAAACGAAAACCTTACTAAAGAAAGTTCCTGTGTGATGTTGTAGACCAGTACAGCGAGAGTAGACTGCCATATGTGGTGAGCTTGGATATATACGTTCCTAAAGATGAAAAGTTTGGGCCTCTAAAGATGGCAGATTACATGTCTCATTCTCTAAAAGCAATAGTTCATGCCTTGCAAGCTGGACTTAATGCTCTCTTTAACAAAACTCCTACTGAATTCGATTGTTTAGAAGATACTCTCAAACTCTACAAACATGAAATTAAACTACTTGATGCTCCTTCCCTCGAAGAGAAAACGACATTGGACATGCTCAAAGAGTTTTTTCACCTTGACATTCGGCACCTCAAATTTCCTGTGCCTCATATAATCAGAGGTATACATCTCCAACGATATTAGAGTCCGTTTTTCGATATAGTAACTAATGTATAAGACCGTCTTACTGTAATGTCTGGCATAAAAAATTCTGATGCTATTACTCTTTCTATGACCAAGCAGAGGATAAGTCAGCATGGACTAGTGATGAAGAATTCGCTCGGGAAATGTTAGCTGGAGTTAATCCTGTTGTGATACGCCGCCTTGAGGTAAATTTTACAACTGATAATAATTTGATTATGCAACTAAAAAGCTTTTACCTGTTAAGCCGATGAACTGCAGATTATGGCAGACTTATAACTTCTCTTACAACTGCAGGTTTTTCCTCCTGTTAGTGAGCTAGACCCGGAACAATACGGAGATCACAGGAGTACAATCAGGGAAGATCATATTGAGAAAAATCTAGAAGGGTTTTCTGTGGATGAGGTAACTCTTTTCTTTGAAGTCAGGGTAATCTGTGCAAGTTAATGTCACAAACTAAATGAATTCGTGAGTCTGATCAGACAATGTATTTGGTCAGGCAATGAAGAACAAGAAGATGTTCATCTTGGATCATCATGACGCTTTGATGCCTTATCTGAGGCGAATAAACACGACTGAGACAAAGACTTACGCTACCAGAACGCTACTCTTTTTGAAAGATGATGGAACCTTGAAGCCCCTGGCTATTGAGTTAAGCTTGCCTCACCCTGATGGAGATGAGTTTGGTGCTGTTAGCAAAGTTTATACACCGGCTGAAGGTGGGGTTGATGGCTCCATTTGGCAGCTGGCTAAAGTCTATGTGTCTGTAAACGATTCTGGCTATCATCAACTTGTTTGCCATTGGTAAGCTAACTCTATTTATTTACACATAACAAACTGCTTATTAGAATTGTGTGTATTATGCATTTCGGGTCAGGTCCTGTCAAGTTCGAGCATTTTCATGTGTGATGTTGTCTGGCCATTTTGTCTATAAGTTGATTCGTGTTGGGTTATTTCAAGATCCATGATTACTGCCTTACTGGTCAGCTCCTCGATTCTGATTCAGTTCATGTCTACTAAGGTTTTCCTATCTATCGTGTAGATATAAGCCTAAGCGTAACTTCAAATTAATTATTTCGGATGACTGGGTCATTTAAAATCGATTTGTTTTCAAAATGTCATTTGGAATCGGGCAAATATAGGGTCAAGCAAAATTGAAGCTGGATAAGTCTGGTAGGCTCAGTTTTGTGAAGTATAACCCAATGAAATCAGGAATTCCCTGGTGCAACTTTATCAACAAGAGTGAGATGTATGTATGGTTTGTCTCAGGTTGAACACACACGCAGTGATCGAGCCGTTTGTGATAGCAAGTAACAGGCAGCTGAGTGTGATTCATCCGATACACAAACTATTGAGTCCGCACTTTCGTGATACTATGTACATAAATGCATTAGCAAGGCAGATCCTCATTGGTGCTGGGGGAATACTGGAGCAAACTGTTTTTCCTGGAAAGTATGCCTTGGAAATGTCTTCTGCTGTTTACAAGGATTGGGTGTTCACTGATCAACCCCTTCCTGCAGATCTTATCAAAAGGTACTCACTTGGTCTTGCGTAATTATTATCCATACAGCGAACCCCAAATCATTTTGGGACTAACATTCTGTTTACCACATTTACAGAGGCATGGCTGAAAAAGACCCGGATAGCCCTCACGGCTACAAACTGCTCATAGAGGACTACCCATTTGCAGTAGACGGACTGTCAATCTGGGCAGCTATAGAGGAATGGGTCACAACCTACTGCACATTCTACTACAAAAACTCCGACATGATCACCAATGACACGGAGCTCCAATCATGGTGGCAGGAACTCCGAAATGAAGGCCATGGTGACCTCAAACATAAACCATGGTGGCCTGAATTGACAACAATTGACGTACTCATACAAACATGCACCACCATCATATGGATAGCATCTGCCCTCCACGCAGCGGTCAACTTTGGGCAGTACCCTTACGCAGGGTACCTCCCAAACCGTCCAACAACAAGCCGGCGGTTCATGCCTGAACCAGGGACACCGGTGCACGAGGAGCTCAAAACCGACTTTGAGAATGTACTGCTTAAAACTATAACAAGCCAGTGGAAGACATTGTTGGGTGTTTCGTTGATAGAGATACTGTCGACGCATACGTCAGATGAGGTGTATTTGGGACGGAGAGATGACGAGGAATCGGTTTTTGATAACGGTCCAGTGGAGGGGTTTAAGAGGTTTAAGAGAAGGTTGGAGGAAATAGAAGGGGAGATTGAAGAGAGGAATAAGAGAGGGGAGTTGAGGAATCGGAGCGGACCGGTGAACATGCCGTATACGTTGCTTATGCCAACAAGTGATGCTGGGGTTACTGCCAGGGGAATTCCCAACAGCATCTCAATATGATGTAAATCTAAATGCTACCTTGATGAAAATGAGCTGCTTTGTTCATTCAATATCCACTATCCCACTAACAAACAAGTATATGGTGTTTGACTAAAAATGATAATCTGCAGGAGATGGAGCCATAGTATATTCTAAGGAATGAGTGTTAGTGTGTTACTCGTTTTATAGCTATGTAATCGGCTTCGGCCTCTTTTTTTAAAAATAGTACGAGTATATTCATTATAAATATTAAAATGATAGACTCGATAAGTTTACGTAATTTATTTTTTAGTACGTTTTTTACTCATTGCAATTCTGTTTACCCCTTGCTTTCCATTTGATACCCCCTCACTAGTCACTCCCTAAGACTAAGAAAAACCACTATACCAAAATCTCTCGATTCCTAACCAACTGCACTTCTCAAATTAATCAATTTCTCAATTATAGATGAAAAATTTGAACATGAAAAATATATTTAATTCGCTAATTGTAAATCATAATTCAAAGAATTGATTATTGTTTAAGTAATTTATTAATTTTATGGAGTATTATGGTTTTGGGGTTTATTAGGTTTTGAGGGTGGTGGTGGTTGGAGGTGGCCCACCGGTGGTTGGATGCGGTTGTGGGGATGAGCGAATAAGCGGCCGGTGGTACGAAAGCTGAGAGAAGGGAGAGGGTCGCGTTGGGTAGGGCGTGGGGTTGTTGGCAGTGGCTGTGGTAGGGAATTACTTAAGGGTCGCGCATAAGGGTAGGAGGTGGCCGAAGGCACAGTGGTTAGGGCGTCAGAGGTTGAAGGGAGAAGTTAGAGAGGGAAGATGAGAAGGGTATAATTGTCAATAGTATACTGTAATGAGGAAAATATGTACTGCGAAAATCAGCATAAGTTTATAGTGTCACTATTATGTTCCTATTATTAACTCTTTTTATAATCGAAAAATTCACGTGGTACCCTCTAACTTTACCATTTTGTACGTGGTATCCAACTTTTTAAGTTTGTGTACATAATACCCTTCATGTTTAATTTTCATGCACAACATACTTTTTTTGTCGCTATAAAAAAAAACGTAATTGTTCATAACTCCTAGACCGGAATTCAGAGTAGGCCAATTTTTTTCCTAAAATGATTATCTTGTCATAATCTAAGATTTGAGAAAAAAAATTGTCGACTGACATTTTATAGGGTTTTTTTTTAACGAAAATCTCAAATCAACCATATCTTCGATCTTAAATTTTCAAGTGACCATTTTCGTTTTATCAATTTATAGATCTCGAAAAGGCAATCAATTTGGAAAAGGAAATTAGTCAATTCCGATTTCTGGTCTATGATTTATGCTCATTTGAAAATTTTAAGAACGATAAAAAGGGCATGTTATGCTTGAAAATCAAATCTCAAGAATAACATGTGCACAAACTTAAAACGTTGGATACCACGTGCAAAATGACAAAGTTCAAGGGTACCACTTAAATTTTCCGATTTATAATTAGTACATGTGTAATTTGACCAATGGTATATTGAAACTTGATTTGTTTTTGGACAATTTGTAATAATAATTACAATAAGATCATTCAAGTTATGATTTTTTATGTTATGATTTTTTTATAGACGCGTTTTTACTGTTTCATAAACTTTTTTTCATAATTTTTTCATTGTATACCCTTTTTCAAAAAACTAAGGAAAAAATTATCTCTTATTTCTTTTCTCTCTTTTTCTTACAAATTCATCAATTATGCACTTTATTCGCACATTAAACTAGTAAGTAATCTAATTTCATCAACAATACATCAAATATTTGCACCAAAATTAACTAACAACAAATTCAATTAAGTTAAATTTTACAATTAAGGTTTAATTCAAGAAGCTAATTATTTGTGGGGAAGGTGACAGATATGGTGGTCGGCGATGGTGGTGGTAGGGGTAGGACGGAGGTGCGCGACGGTGGTGGTAGGGACGGAGGTAGCAGACGGCGGATGGTGAAGTGGTTGTTTGTAAGATAAGGTAATTGTTTGTGGGGAAGGTGGACAGGGGCGGGGAGGTGGTCGGCGATGGGAGAGGTGGTCGTTGATGGAGTGGTTGGAGGGAAGGTGGTAGGCGGTGGGGTGGCTAACGGTTGGGGAGGGAGTGTTGAAAAAAACTAGGGGAAATTAAAAGGAAAGAAAGTGTTTGATTGAGTAAAATGTAAAAAGCAACGTCCATGATTGAGTAAATTACGTTCATAAAAGAACATACCCCTTTTTTTTTATCCGGACTCATTCAATTCATTAAGTTGATACGGAGTACTAAATTTCAACCTTATATCACCATAAAACATCGTTCAACTATTTTCCTACGAAATACCCCACTTATGGTGTGTTTGGCAATTTAGAATTGGAATTAATTTCGTAATTAAGACATTTCAAGTGTTTGGGAACCCCTAGAATTTGGAATTGGAATTGAACTCAATTCTTTATGAATCCCTCACCTAGTTAAAATTTGAGTCTTTCAAATTCCTACCATATAGTAGTCATTTCAATTCTATCACTATTTACGTTTTTTTGTTATGCAAAGTTCATCGAAATATTTTTATTTATAATATTTTTTCCGATCGTAAATATTTCCGTGACAATATTTATTTATTTTTAATGAAAAAAAATCGATGACCTCGACCCAGATCTGTCCCGACTCTCGCCCAATTCCAATTCCAGTTTCATGGATTTTCCAAACAAACTTTTGAAATTGGATTTGGAATTGAATTTAAATATTTTGATTTTTACAATTGAAATCATGAAGATGAAATCAATTCCGCGTTTCCAAACCCTACCCAATTTTAATCCATTTTAATTTTTAATATTAATCCATATCTCGGATAATGTGCCTTTTTCATATATCATATATAAAAAGAAAATAAGGGGATTGAGGTTCTTTTAGTGTGCTTCTGCCCTTTGACCAGCTCCCTATTTACAGTCAAACCACTACTTTATTTCCCTACCACATTTACTACTACCTAATTAAAAAAATTAAAAAATAAAATAAAAAAAATGAGTTTTGTGAGCATTGGAAAAGGGCTGTCGTTCTTTTCTTTTGATTGTTTTTGATTTTCATTCCTACCAAATTTGGGTTTCTTGTCTTTCGCTCATTGTAGGCTTTTTTCTTCGTCATCTTCATTCTGCCGTTTTTTGTTTGCGAACAACGTCGTTGGTAACATAAAATTGGTACGTTATTCTGACATTATTCATTGTTTCTATTTTCTAACACAAAACAAATTGTGCTTGCTGACAAACGATCCATATTACTATCGTGATGAATCGGGTAACTAAATTAGTAGAATTTATGCATTAGTAAAACTGAAGGTGGCTTTAAAGGTTATTTTTGCCGTAGTCGGAATTCGATTTTTAGGATTCTTTTTTTGGTGGAACACCATTAATTGTGTTTTTGTAAAAAGATCATTTTGGAGGAGATGACAAGTTTCAATTCTACAAAATTTTTGATTTTCCTTTGGTGATTTTATTAGATGGTTACTTTACTCGGTGTTTTGTACAAATTTGTTTGCCAAGTGTTTGATGAATTGTCTGAACTAAACTATATTTTTTTTTCCTGTGTTTGTTTTGGTTATTTTTAAGGGTTTCTTGCAGTAAGACGGTATATGTATATCCAGTGAATAACGACTGTACCGTTTGTATATGATCTATTTAATTAAATTGGAACACCGAATGCTTATGATCACCTCATATCAGGTTTTCTTTTTGGAGATTTTGTTATCGTAATGACATTATGTTTGTAAGGAAGTAAAAACGAGTGACATATTTAAATCAGAATCTTCTTCCTCGGTTTTCTAATTCAGTGGTACCGTTGAAACTTATGCTTCTGAGCTTATATTGTAGCTATGTTATTCAGATCGTTCAGTAATTATGCTTATCGGTTCATTTCATTACGAGGAAGAGTGTCGATTAATATACGAGTAAATAAAACCTGCAATTTCATAAGTGCAAACGCTGAAGAAAAAACGAAATTGGACTCGAAGGTATTATAAAAAAAAAATGAGTTATGTAAAAGCGAAACTCTTTTAAAGAGTAGGAAATCAAACAGTTAGCCGAAGTAGATGATTTCAATGGATAAAAAAGCAAAAACAGCTAAGAGTTTGGCGCAAGACAAATTTTCTCGCAAAGAAACACTTATGTGTGGAGTGTCTTAGTTTATTTCGGCGACTTATTTGTTAGTATATTTATTTATGGAGCAATACAAAAAAGGGGGATTATTTTTGTGCATTGGGAACATCTTTTACTGGGCAAATTGTATATTGTTGTGCTCTTTAGTGTATTGATCAGTTTATGTGCCTTTTTTTTTTTCATAGATGACTTGCAATCTTGCATATGTATAATGTTGAGGCAGACCTTCAGGTTTCTATACGATTGTTAGTAATGATGGTGTTCGTGTTGATGAATATTATTAAGCAAAGAAGGTGAACATTTACGGGTTATGTGTTATCTTACTTGCATTTGTTGTAATTGTTGTACCGTTTAAGATACATGTTCTTCAGCTAGCTAAGCCAAATCGATATGCTATAATCTCAATTCTTAGGGCATCCTCTATTTTTCGACTCATTTCAATTCCTTACCGACCTTGCTATATTAAATATAAAGAATCATTCTTCCGAGTTCAAGCTTTATGTATTAGTATACTTTGTTTTCAGTGCTTCATGTCGTACACTTTAATGCAAGCTTTAGTAATAAAAGAATTGTTTATGGTTGTGTTCGAACAACCTGCAGGCCTTTCTCTTGCAATATTCACTACAATGTATTTGCGCGTCGCTTTAATTAGTTTGACGTTGCTTCTTGAAAAAACGCATATTATGATGAATGTATTCGTATCAAACTTCTGGTTTTGGTTTCTTTAAATAGTCATCTTAGATTACGAAATAACATGAATTAGATACATTTTGATGTTATTTATTATTATTTTTTTATTTTTTTTTTATCACGGACTGCTTTAGGATTCCTTTCGATGAATGGCAACTATGAAAAGTCGGTTAGCTGTTTACTATGGTTCATTTTTTTTCCGGCCATAGCTTTTAAGGGTGACATACATAAAATGGTTTTCGAATCAGGTGTATAAATGAGGCGCATAACTTTAACTAATGGAAAGCTTTGTATGGAAGCCTTTTTTGTTCAAGTAGTTTACCCACTTTTTCATAATTGTGCTTTTAAATTGAACCTATTTTCATCATAAACACAACCCATTTTTTTTGGGGAAAATTTTTGCCTATGGTGTGCAATATGTATATGTAAATTAGGTTTATATGAATAATATCTGCAGGTAGGTCATGTCTTTGCTCTTTTAAGGTTAAAAAAAATTCACTCTACTTTCAATGGGTAATTGTTTATTCGGCAGATTTCAGTTTCTGAGTACCATTTTTCTCACTTTGATTTACTGCATATTTTCAGTTTTTTTTTTTTTTTTTTTTTTTTTTTTGCCAAGTGACTTGGTAAATGAATGGTTCTATCAAATGGGTCCTTCACATGTTAGTTATGTTTTCATGTGGCAGATGAATTGCTAAGTGAATTGTTCCATCAATTGGGTCCCTTATATATCAATTATGTTCTCATTCTTCCATTATAAGATTGGTATCATTTGTTTACATTAATCTGACTCCTTTCTCAAAGGTTTTTTGGCATGCCTATCACATATCAATGTAGTCGGTAATCTTCGAATTTTTCTTACATGTTAATCGCTTCGTTTACTTCTAGACTAGAGCTGATCAAATGGCCCAAGCCCATTGGCCCTACCCGGCCCGGCCCGCTTTTTTGAAGGGTTTGGGCCTTTAGTTTTGGCCCAAAACAGCCCATGGGCCGGCCTAAAAAAGCCCAAAATATTTTGGGCCCGGGTTTGGGCCAAGCATTTGGCCCGGCCCGGTCCATATTTATTAATAATAAATATTTTTTCTAATAAAACCTATTAAAGTAGCGTTAAAGTTATACCCAACTCTATTTTTTTAGATTTATAAAACAAGGTATACATAACATAAATCATATCTACGAATGCACGATTAAGCATTCTAAAGTGGCGATGTTTGTCTTTATTTTATTTTAGAGAGCAATTCATATGCATTTCATCATATTTTGTACAATTTTATACACTATGTATATTTTAAAAGTTGTAACTGAAGGTATTACGCTAATTATTTTCTATGGTAAGTCGTAAATTTTCATCATATTTTGTACAATTTTATACACTATGTATATTTTAAAAGTTGTAACTGAAGGTATTACGCTAATTATTTTCTATGGTAAGTCGTAAATTTTAGGGCCCAAAAAAGCCCATTTAGGCCCAAAAGCCCGCATTAGCCCATAAGGGCCGGGTTTGGGCTTGCTAAATAAGCCCATGCACTTGGCCCGGCCCGGCCCGGCCCACAAAAATGGGCCGCTTTTGTTTTAAAGGCCTGGCCCAAGCCCGCATTGGCCCGGCCCATGATCACCTCTATTCTAGACATCTACTTGCAAATCTGTTTGTCATATTCGGCGTTTTTTTTATTGGCCGTCTTAGTTGCTTGCATGTTCATCGCTTCGTTTACTTATATACATCTGTTTATCAGATTAGGCGATCTTTGTCGCTATCTTTAGTGCTTTTTATTACCGGTTCTGCATGCTTGCCGCGTTATGTTTAACATTTTTGTGGATATGTTTCACTTAAAGTCGCCGCCTTTTAATTTTTATTTGAAGCTTTCAAGGCCTCGAAGTGTATTTAGCTCTCTATAAATATAACTCTTACGACATCCTCATAATACTACACCTCTTCCTAATATTTTCTTCTTCTTCTTCTTTTCTTCTCTACCATTATGTATGAGTTAGTAATTCCTCTCGCAGAAGTTACTCCACGGAGCCACAACTTTTACAGTTGTTGCGGAACTAGAATCTGTCTTACGTGAAGCTATATCTCGGTGTGGAACAGTTAAATTTCAGAAATTGTTATTCAGAGATGGAGCAGTAAGCTTTAGGTTAGGTTACGTTTCGTGTATTTGAACTACAATTTAATGACGTCATACTGTATATCTACATATATTGTTTTTATTCTTTTAGGGAACAGAAATTTCAACAATTTTGTTCGATGAAGACATCGAGCTTTTCGTAGAGACGTTTCATGAGGGTCATGTGTATCAGATAACAAACCCAGTCATTACCCCTATACGTGCAGATGTTAGAAGAGGCGACGAAAGATGGCAAATGATCATTAACTCGCGAACGAGAATTGTTGAGTTTTCGCGCAATGAATTAGGACCTCGATCATATATTATGCCTCTTGATGCATCTATCGACTGCATTGGGCATTCAAGGGAGGCTTGGTATGAACGTTTTTAAAATCCTTCCGAAAAAAAAATTGAATATAAAATCTGTTGTAATTATTATAATTTTAATTTGTTGGCCAGACATTATGGGCTTAGCGCTTCATGTTCGTGGCCCAAGGAAAGTGAATTTCAGGCATTACGACAGAGAGTTAGATGCTTGTGATATCATTCTTCCTGATAAAAGGTTATCATTTTTTTTATACCGTTAAATTATGTACATGGTTTTCAGAATTTAAAGCTCTTGTTACATTTGTCGATTATCTTAGTTTGAGGCCTTCAACGTTTACTATGTGGCATGATTTCGTTGCAAATGAAGCTCGGAGAATTTCCGAGACCATAGACTCGCTCCCTATAGTTCTTACTACATATGTTTTGTCTTCAGCTTATGGAGGTATTTTTAACTTCATTTTTTTTTTCTTCTTACTTTTGTTTACTTATAAAATATGTGCGCAGGAGATTGTTGGAGTTCGTCTGTTTTTTCCGCCATTCGCCTTAATCCTGACACCGCTGAAGCGTATGTTCTAAGACAATGGTATGACTACTTTTTTTTTCTCCCTTTATGTACATAAGTCAATTGTCATCTGAAGATTTGCACTAAATTAGAGGGGAGGACAACAGAGACGAAATAGCTCGCATAAAGGAAAGTCTCCAGATGAATACTGAAGAAACATTTGCGCAATTTCATCAACCTGAAAGTGAAACTGTGAGAATATTTATCCCAATTGCCGAACTCTGCTTAAAAGAGGTAAGTCTACGACTTTTTTCGATTCCAGTGGATTCTTTGTTATTTTTTGTTTTAATATGTTATTAGCACTTGACATCGAAGTGAGGGAATTTTTTTTCGTAAATATGGATGTCGTCCAGCTAATAATTTAAATTTTAAAAAAAATTCAGGAAGGTATGACGATTTGGGTTAAGGGTTGCCTGATAGAAATCCTTAATCAAGACACATGCGTCTACACGTCCTGCAACGTGCGTAAGAAAAAAATAGAAATCGAGCTAGGCAGTTGATGTGACTCTTAATTGCACACATTTAGTCCCCTAATTGAGCCTATTTTGCATACTATTATAACATTTTATGGCCATTATATCCGTCAAATCCTTTCTACTTTGCTTTCCTAGTGCATTTTGTATGACTTTTAGGAAAGAAGATAATGAGGCGGAATTCCCGTCTCCCGTGCACATTTGGAAGGATGTTGACAACCTTAGATGGACTAGTATGAAGAGGAGGTAAGAACGACGACCGACAAAACAAAAATAAGGAGTATACAAAGATTAAAGGCCGTGAAGCAAGGATCACACTGTGCAACAATCCAAGTGGCTTAGTGTCACGGTCCGATACTTTTGCCGGATCGTGGCGCGCACCCTTGCCCGTCTCAAGGCAAGATGCAAGCGACAAGGATCTTCTAACTAGTGAAGGATCGCTCACTAGCGCGATACTCGGGTCTCGGCAACACTCGACAATAATGAAAGCGAGAGCGTTAGGCACTAGTGTTTGTCAAGCACTAGGCACTCGTAATCGGTCTCGGGTGTGTGAGTCGGGATCCTAGTATCGATCCCACAAACACGGCTTGTTAGTAAAGTGAAGGCTAAGAGTCGTTCACAACAAAGCAACAACAAGCAATACGAAGGCACAAGGTAGGAAGCAGATTTTCATTCACTAGTACTCCCTAAAGAGGGAAATTTGATATTTACATCCTGGTAGCAGGAGACATTGAAATTACAAGTTTAGTGTAGAATAGCGATATACCTATTTATGGAAAGAAAGCTATTCTAAAACTATGCTAGACTAAGAAATTAATTACTACAAATGTACAAGGGAAATGAAATTACATAAACATAAATAAATCTAAGGGTTCAAGTGTGCGGATCATCACACTCTCCCCCACCTAATCTGTTGCCGCCCTCGGCAACACAAAAATCTTGAATGGTGCTTCAGTGAGACATCCTCGGTGAGCTCTGACTGTCCATGCAGTGTTGGGGATTGTCTTGCACAACTCGGCTTGAATGTGCGCTTCGTCCCAAACAATGACTGGCCTCTTGTCCCTTCAAGGATAGGCTGGAGTTCCTTGACATAGAAGCTGCCGAATATCATGTTCTCCAAGTCCACCACGTGCTCCTTGTCTCTCGGGAAAGTCCACTTTGCCGCTGCTTGAAGAGATCTCTCTCGGGATTCCTTCAAGTACTGACCCCAACGGACCTTCATCTTGTCTCTCGTCACTTCAGCACCTGCATTACACAACGTGGGAGGTTTCCAGGACGCCGAATCAATATTTCGGCGCGGCCCCCTGATGGTACGAGGCCTTCTCCCCCGGGTCGGCTGACCCTCAAACCAGGACGTCGATTCAGCATATCGACGCGGCCCCCTGATGGTATGAGGCCTATTTCTTTGGGCCTTTCGGCCCTCATTGTCTACTCCTCGGTGAGGAGGTAGACTCTCCTTTCGTCCCCCAGTCCACTTAGCATCGTAGTTAGCCTGGGTCTTGTTCGCCCTCGGCTCCACCGAATCTTTAGGCATTCTCCAAGGTCGCATCCCTTGTTTCGGCGTCGGTATCACCCTCATGGCCGAAATTCGATGTTGCCCCTTGTCTTCGTCGCCGTCTACCGTATTCACTACGATAGACCCCATTAATAGCATCGATCCGTCACTTGGTTTCAATATTACCAATGCTTTCTAAAAGAACTGCATCCCGAGTACTAACTTGAAGTCATCCAGCGGAACGGTGGTGAAGTCGAGCTCCCCTGCCCACTCACCCACTTGGACCGCGACCTTCTTGGCCACTCCTTGGACGCGTCTTAATTTCCCATTGACCGGCTTCAGGAAGTTGTTAGCATCCCGCAGAACTAGCCCCAACCGATCAGCTTCCTCTTTCGTAACAAAGTTGTGGGAGGCGCAAAAGTCGATCAAGGCTCGTGCTTGCTTTCCATTCACCATCAAGTCCACGTACATGAGCCCGTTGGATTTCTTGGCGCAGGAGTCTTCGTACTTCCTCATCGCGCTAATCCTTTGAAGTGAGCCTATCCGTGGTTGCACTACAACAAATAAGGTAATTGGCGACCATATAAGGCGACTGAGAACAGTCGCCATTAAGAATAAAGCGACTAAGACCCGTCGCCCGCACTTCGTAGCTGGGTTTGGTCGCTTTTGGCGACAGGCGTTCGTCGCCAATTTTGGCGACTGAAATTGTTTAAATCGGGCGACCAAAATTCGTCGCCAAATTGGCGACTGTCATGAGTCGCTAAAAAGGGGACTATTCGAGAATTGCTCCTAATGAGTAATTCGTCGCCAAAGTGACTTGAAACGTACAAAGACAGTCCCAAAATGGGGACTATTCAAGAATTGCTCCTAATGAGTAATTCTTGAACGGGTACTAGGTCATTATATATTAAACAAGTTGTCAAAATTATAAGGCAAATTTATACAATCCCCTAATCAAATGACATTACTAATTTAACAAATTTATACATCATGCTCATTCCATTCAAGAAAAATGCTAATTAATTTTTTAAAAATGCTAATTAAATCATTCTAACTTAATTAATTTGGTTAATTATACAAGTTGTCAAAAATGCTAATTTCTAACCCTAACTCAAATTAATTAACAAAAATGCTAATTAAATCATTCTAACTTAATTTGGTTAATTATAAGGCAAATTTATACAATCCTAACATTATACTACCTTCATAAAACTATACTACCTTCAACAATACTACTTCAATATTACTAAAACTAAGCATCACTAATCAAATCACATTACTAATTTAACAAAAACCCCAATTTCTACCTTCATAAAACTATACTACCTTATACAATCCCCTAATCAAATCACATTACTAATTTAACAAAAACCCCAATTTCTAACCCTAACTCAAATTAATTAACAAAAATGCTAATTAAATTACAACTACATACAATAATAAGCATCACTAATGTATAAATTACAACTAGATACTAAATAAACATCACAACTTAAACAAAATATGAAGGATTGAAGTAATTAAATCGATTTGAGTCGAAAACAAACCTTTATTATAAACAAAGGGTCGGTAGGGATGTAGTGTGCGGATGGCGGCGGCGAGTGGTGGCGTCCGGTGGTTGTAGTTGGTGGTGGCGTCGGATCGTCGGACAAACTGGGGCGTTTTTTTTTTTTTTAAGTTGATTGAAGTGAATGAAGGGGACGGGGTGAAGAAATTGGCGAAAAAAAAAAATAAACAGAGGGTTGGCGACCGTTTTGGTCGCCAAATTGGCGACGGTTTTGGTCGCCAAAATTGGCGATTTTCGGTCGCCAATTTGGATAATATTGCGTCGCCCGTGGATTTCATACGGATTTTTGGATAAAAAGGTATAGTCGCCAAATTGGCGACGGATAGTGGTCGCCCGTTTTTTTTTTCCTGTCGCCAATTTGGCGACTGTAGTATGTCTGTCGCCTTTATCGTGTTTTCTTGTAGTGTTGGTCTTCACCATCACTCGAGTCTTCGTTACACTCTTGGTGATAGTCGGCCAACGCCCCATCAAGACGTTCTTGAGCCCCCTTCGGCATCTTCTTGAACATGGCATTGAACTCCGCTTTGTTCGGACAATCGGCCATCTTGTGAGGACCCTTGCACACAAAACACGCAAACGGTCTCTTTGTTGTGGAAGCAGTTGAGTTCCCCGCCTTCGAAGACGAGCTTGAGGGCGAGTTCGTAGTGCTCGCCGATTGTGCTTGACTTCCCTGCGAGCGAAACCGATTGTTCCCAACTGAAGTGGCGCTATTTTGTGGCCTTTGTCCATTGTACCCACTCTGTGACGCACCAGTAATCCCCGTTGGTGCCACAACTCTGGGTGCCTCTCGCTCCCCGTGAAAGTCGAGCAGGCGCTCCGTAGCCGATATGGCTGAAGACAGAGTTTTGGGATTCTGCCTCATGACCTCCTGTTGTGCCCACCTCTTCAACCCATCAATGAATTCGAATGTCCTGTTCGTCTCGGACATTTCGGTAATCTCGAGCATGCACGCTGAGAATTCCCTCACATATTCCCGGATTGATTTGGTGTGCTTGATTTCCTTCAACTTCTTCCGAGCAAAAAACTCCGTGTTCTCGGGGTAGAAGTGATCCTTCAAGATCCTCTTGAAGTCGGCCCACGATGTAACCGTAATTGTGCCCGCATCGATTTCCTTGTACTTAGCCCTCCACCACATCTTGGCATCGTCGACTAGATACATGCTTGCCGTGACAACTTCCGCGTCTTCGTCGAGCCCACTTACTCGGAAGTATTGCTCCATATCGAAGATAAAGTTATCGACCGCTTTCGAATCCCTCGCCCCATCGTAGGAACGAGGTGGAGGTGCCTTCACCTTATGGCTCCCAACAGATTTCCCGTCATTGGCCACCGCTTTCACGAGCGTGGCGCAAGTGTTCTCTAACATCTCGACCTTTCGATGCAGATGATTGATCTCTTCCTCCCGATCAGCGGGGATCGCACCACTAATCGCTTGGATGCGGGTGTTCATCCCGTCCACCTTCGTCTCAAGGTCACAAACTGTCTTCTGCAACTCCTCGAGGCTCGCGGCCATCCGCATAACGATGCTCTCGAGTTTGGGAAGCTTGACGTTGATTGCGTCCTCTAAGGCATCCACTCGGTCCTCGATTGTTTCGCCCATTTTCTCGATCTCGATGAACAAATGCGGCGTACAGAAACCCGTCCGAAGACCGGGCTCTGATATCAAATGTCACGGTCCGATACTTTTGCCGGATCGTGGCGCGCACCCTTGCCCGTCTCAAGGCAAGATGCAAGCGACAAGGATCTTCGAACTAGTGAAGGATCGCTCACTAGCGCGATACTCGGGTCTCGGCAACACTCGACAATAATGAAAGAGAGAGCGTTAGGCACTAGTGTTTGTCAAGCACTAGGCACTCGTAATCGGTCTCGGGTGTGTGAGTCGGGATCCTAGTGTCGATCCCACAAACACGGCTTGTTAGTAAAGTGAAGGCTAAGAGTCGTTCACAACAAAGCAACAACAAGCAATACGAAGGCACAAGGTAGGAAGCAGATTTTCATTCACTAGTACTCCCTAAAGAGGGAAATTTGATATTTACATCCTGGTAGCAGGAGACATTGAAATTACAAGTTTAGTGTAGAATAGCGATATACCTATTTATGGAAAGAAAGCTATTCTAAAACTATGCTAGACTAAGAAATTACTTACTACAAATGTACAAGGGAAATGAAATTACATAAGCATAAATAAATCTAAGGGTTCAAGTGTGCGGATCATCACACTTAGGCACAAGACGAGCGGACTGGCATAGCATGATCCGAGCGTCCCGTGCAAGAGACGAGCAGATTCTCCCCTCCATATCCGAGCGTCTCCTCTCCTGGTCCGAGCGGATCATGGTAGCACTAGCGACGTAATATGCTCATCTCCTCGCAAGACTTGCATTTCCCCACTTTAAAACTTAGCATTGTTATTTACTAATCTATCCTTACTTAACCTAATGATGTACTACTATATATACTCCATTTGTAATAATAAAAAGGGGAGAAGGAGGTTCCCATAATAGAAAGTTCTCTTATATTAGATTAAGCTTCTTTAGATTAGATTAAACCTTCATTAGGAGTAGATTAGAATAGATTAATCTCAATCATTCCACAAAATTACACATTAATTTTTCCTTAACTATTGTTCAAACATTATTATTATTGGGTAATTAAAGATTATTAGGTTATTACTGGAGAATTGACAACTCTTCATCAATCAATCAAGTTCTCTTCTATTATTCTTTCCTTTCCATTTATTCATCTTGAGTTTGGTATAATCTCTTTACTCTTTACTCTTTATTATTTATTTCCTCATTTTCTTATCATATCTATACTTGTTGTGATGATTGATACTATTAATGACATGTTTCCCATGATAATTAGTGAGTAGTTCTTTAGCTAGGATTAATGGAAAATTAAGGGAATGAAACAAACATGGGGATTAATCATGCTTAATCTAATATGCCTCCATAATTAATTTGCTTACTTGTTGTGATTTCAACTTACGCACATGTTATGTTTGATGAAATGCGAGCCTATGAATCCTTACATTTTTTACCCATCACCTATCTTTTCAATGAGACTTGTAAGCTTATACACCAACTCGAGATCTCATTAGACCGTGCATATTGTTGAATAGGAAGGACTAAGTCGACTTGTAGGTGTTGTACAATCTAATCAATTCGGCTCCGGGACCCAAACCTTCTTAGGGATTGTAAGCTTATACACCAACTCGATTCCATCACAACAATAAGTGCTTGCTATATAATTGAGAACATGTTTGTATGATCAACTCTCATGAATCCTCTATGATCCCATGACATCCTAGTATCCTTTATTATTTGTCTACACCTTTACTTGCTTGCTTTACTTTATTGCTTGCATTAGTTTAGAACACAACTACAAACTCAAATCAATTGTGACACTAGCATAAATTGAGATAGATAGACTTAGAACCCAAAGCACACCATCTCATGGATCGACCTCGACTAAACCACTAACTAGTTGTTTGTTGAGAAATATAAATGTGTTTGATTGGACGTGTGACTACCGCGTGACCATCAAAATAGCGCCGTTGCCGGGGACGGTGTTATGTGATTAAGTTCTTACTTGTTTGTCTATTTCAATTTTGCTTTAACCTTGAGGAACTTGTTCTTCAAGGATTGTTCTTACCATTTTTGTGTAGTTTCCATGCTTGTAGTTGTTTCCTTGTCTTAGCTATGATGACTCAAGACTTGACATATGGAGTATATGTTGGATCTTTTGAGTATCACTACTACGAAAACGCGGGATACCGACGGAAATAATCAAGCCGTACTGACGGCTTTTCCGTCAGTATTTCCATTTCCTGACGGAAATTCCGTCAGGAACCAGGGTCAGCGTATTTCATCACTAAAATACCTATCCTGACGGAATTTCCGTCAGTAAATACAAATAATGACGGATCACTGACGGTAAAACCGTCCTTGTTTCTAGCTTGCTAGTGACGGAAATTCCGTCAGGAAATGCAAATACTGACGGAATTTTCGTCACATACTGACACGTGGCCCATTTTTGGCGCCAACCTGGAACATATAAAAAAGGGAGATCTGACGGAAATTTCGTCGGTTTTTCCAAATTACTGACGGAAATTCCGTCAGTGTATGGGACACGTGGCATTTTCCTGTTAATTCTGGAAAAATAAGGAAAAAAGGCAGTGGCGGAAATTCCATCGGTATTTTGGAATTATTGACGGAATTTCCGTCAGATCTATTAAAAAACAGGCCTGGATACAGCAGCCTGCTGCCCAGCCACGATGCATTTTTTGTATCGTTTTAAATACAGCCACGATGCCTATATCATGAAGATGAATGCCTCTTCCCTATTGCCTATGAAGACCATTTCACACCCACCATGGAACCTAATAAACCATGACGTCAATTGCTAATTGTAAAATATCGTTTTTGTGTATCGTATAATATTTTTTCCTTTTTTACCGTTTTATCGTATGTCATTTCACTTGCCTACGCAGACTTTGTATGTGCTTCAACACATCTAAAATGACCATTTGATACTTTTCACGTAAGATCTTCACTGTAGACGGACGTTGACCTTCGCCGCCTATTATTGACCAACTTTGACTGGCTGGCGATCGATACATCTTGTTTGATAAGAAGGTAGTAGTTAACTAGAGTAAGAGTAACTTAACAAATTCACCACACATCTAAAATTACTAACCTAACCGTACCCTACACTGACCAATTAATTTTAAATCAAAAATGTCATACGTCATGTTATAATTGGTTATCTACGAAAAAAGTCATAGACCTTATGTATGTGTGGAGCTGGCAGAAGCTAATCCAACCAGACCCGCCCAAAACCTGAGTCGATACAAGTCAAAAATTGGGTGTACCGAACCCGACCTGACCTAAATCGACCTGGCCCTATTGTAACACCCCCATACTCCAAGTGCCTTACCAGGACCACCCAGGTATAAGGACGTTACCATCTCGGTTACCCGAGGCAATGATAATCAAATAAACAATAATGAAATGATATTTAAATAGTAATACTTTAGCGAAAGGTTACAATCCAAAAACCAAACCAAGTACTAATACATGTTCTCAAAACGGCTGTCTACTGAACTAACTGAAATGTCTATAAAACTACTAGGCTACGAAAGAAGACTTCTATCATCGATCGTGGCAATCCCAAATATCCCAAAGACTCATGTCATACCTGCTCAATATCTGCTCACCATCCCCGAATGGATCACCGCAGGTTTTAAAACATTAACCGGGGTCAGTACTATTTACACAAGAGGTATAATTAACAATACTGTAACACCCCGTAATTTCGGACCGTTAATATATTTCGGAAGTAATTTATTAATCAAGTAAAATTTGATATTAATGTATTTAAAGTAAAAATAATTCAAAGAAATATAATTTTATTATATTTTGAAGTAAAGTATTTATTTTGATAGTTTCGAAATGTTTAAAAATAGTTTAAACCGTGTAAAAACTTTTTATTTCGAAATAAGGGCATATCGGAGAAAAATGACAACTCTATTGAAAATTGGGTAAACGATTTTGGAAATGGGTCGTATGAGTATTCAATTTTCTTGTAATCTCGTGTTTAAGAACTTTGGTCTTGTCGGAATTTGCATTTGACCAACGGTTCTAATTATTATCGAAACGAGCCAAAACCGACTCGTAAAAATCCCGACTAAAAACCCGCTCCTTCCTCCTTTCCTCTTCCCTTCCCGCGGCACCCCTTTCCCCTTTCCTTTTCTGATTTTTTCTTTTCCTTCTTCATCTTTCTTAAACACTCTAAAGCATCATAGACAAAAACCACCATTTTTATACAATTTCAAGCTATTTTCACCATACCTTTCTCGTTTCTTGACGGATTTTCACATAATTTATATTTTCGGAATCCTCTCGTCGAGATCTACCTCCTGGTATATTTTAATTTCAGTTTTCTTGAAGTTGTTTTAAGACGAATTTTGGCATAATTTCGGTATTTATACTTATTATTGTGTTTTTATTGTTTATTTAGGTGAAGAATTGGAGGACGAGTTTGGGGACTCGTATATTGTCGAAGATAGTGGCTAGTTGCATGTTAGGGTTTGGTTTTCAAGGTGCTAATTGCTCATTTTCTAGCTTAAGGTAACATATTTCGAGTTACTCGACGAATAATCGTCACATTCTTTGCTTTTTGTATGTTTTTGTGATTTTTGTTTGAGTAGTAAATTTTCACATGATAAAATGGGTTGCATGCATGTCTAATGCTTGTCTTTTGTTAGTTTAAGTTAACCATTTGTATATTATTGTTTAGAACAAATTTGGATGAGTAATTATTTGATGGGACAAATCCGCGGGTTGGCTGGAACGTGTCGACCGGACCGAGACATTTTCCAATGTTTCCAAAAATATGACAGATTGAACGGCGTCGAAAAATTAGGTGGTTTAGCCACTTGAATCACTCAATTCGGAGTCCGTATGAGTATTTGGCGTCGTTTTACCGAAAAATTTATAGAAAAGTTACTGTTCACAGACCCGCGGTACTGTTCACAGCTGTGAAACAGGCCCGTGACGGGCCGCGGCAGGCCCGTGCTTGGCCCGGGTTGGTCCGTCGCTTGTTTCGCGGTTTTTCATGCTTTGTTCATCGTTTTAGGTTCATTAATGTTATAGTTAGTATAAGTTACATATGAGTACACTTTTGAATTGAATCATATTAGTAGTAAAAATTACGTTAATGGTAAAAATTATGTTTATATTGGTAGTTATCACATGTTAGGATAGATTATAAAATGAAATTGTAATGAATAGGCTCAAAATGAATTTTATAGTGATAATTGTAATGTTTTGTTGATTGTGCCGAAAACTGAGCCTTAGTCCCTTTGACTGATTCGATGTCAGTCAATTGAGTGATTGGTCAGCCGTAATTTAACCCGTACCTGTCGCAGGACTGGGGTTGCGGGTAAAAATTCGGTTGGATGAAATTTTATATGAATTGGATAATCGGCCTTTTTCTTGTTTTGGGCCATTTATCAAGTTTTTAAGTTCACATGTATAGTTGGTTCCCTGAAGCCTTTAATATTGTTAATATTGCTAGAAATGGTAATGGTATTAAATACTTTCTTGCAGGTTGTTGTGTTTGTCATAGATAGGTCTTTATAGTCTCTGATGAGTATATGTTCACTGCTTAATAGCCTTTGTGTTTCTGACTAGTGGATTTATATCCAAGTTGGGGCATGACCTCGGTACTTATTTTGATAGTAAGTGGTCAGCTTAAGTACTAGCCAACCCTTTGGTGGACTCCTTAGGGTACTCACTTTGTTTTAGAAAAATTGTGGGTCTTGGGTGCGGTGGTGTGTATCCGCATGTCTAGGTCTGCGCAGATTTTAGGCTAGGGTTGTGTTGTGTCTTGGCCATGTTTTATTAATATTAACCGCTGAGCCAAGATACCGGTTCGATTACCTTCCCTACCTCGTGGTATAGACTCGAGTTACAGAGTGACTATTGACCGTGCTAAGAACTTATGCCTGTCTTTGATATATTGCCCTTTCTTGTATGGTGATTTTATGAATTGTAATAGGTGAGATGTAAGCCGGTTACAATTGATAAAGTTTGGATTACTAATTGTTATATGTTTCACATGATAGTTTACTTTGGTTAGTTTAGGGGTCATAGGTTAGAATACATGATAATTAAATTGTTTATCATATTGTTTACATGTTACACTACATGTTACATTAAATATGACATTTCGTGGCTGGGAGGACTCGAAGTTACTCCCCACTGAATTGTGGCTTTCGTGTTTGTATAAAATGCGATTGACAGGTTGATGATGCTTAGTTGGGGTTCACGGACGAGCTAGTGAGCAAGAGAACCTTGGACCTAGTTTGGCTATTTTTTTTGTAGAAACCTTTAACTTTTGGTTTTGTATATATTTTAAAGGGACATATGTCTCCCTCTTCTATTTTGGTTTGTATCATTATATCCCCGTGTCTTTAGCGTGGTTATGTAAATTAGTTTATTAGTTTTTACGGGTTTTGGCACTCTTAAGTTGGAGATGTTTGTGAATGGTTTAGGAAAATTTTAAAAATTACAGGTTTTGTCTAGTTGAACCAATTACAAACATATCCTGTCGATTTTTCTCAGAGATTTTACGTGGTTATTTATCGCTAAATTTAAGGGTGTCACAGTTGGTATCAGAGCTTATTTGCTCCCGACGCACGTTTGTGCACCCCACCTAAATTTACTTGACCTTTAAATAATAAACTTGAGAGATGGGTAGGATGGGTAGAGTTAGGATTTTATGTGGTAGTCTGTTTGTGATTGCTAATTGTTAGGTTTGTTGATTGTTAGTTATTAATTTTGGTGCCGTTAAAGATTGGTTATGCCAAATGAAGAATGCTTCCACTTTCTCGATATTTCTTTCCGTATTCAGTGTATCTTACCTTAATCTTCCAATTTCGTTGTTCATTCGTCTTTCAAATTCCTCTTATCTCGCCTTGGTAACTACTCTTCAATTCTTTCTCCTGATTCATCCTTGGTTCGTTTTCTCCTTATAACAGAAGTCCATGTGGACACCTTCCTTTTATTCCGCAGGATAGTCCCCTTGTTCAAGAGAACCCGGTTTTGAGAGAATGTAACTTTGGAGGGCGTGAACGAGTGAGAAATTGATTGTTTAAGGTTTGAGTTGTATAGGAGAATATAACTTGGGATCCTTTGGTTAGTCTTGTTAGTTGTGCTTGATATGGGAGCCTAGTGAGTTGAGAAACACCTTGGGATTTATGACTATTGAGAGCTTGTTTGTTATAGATGATTGAGCATGGGTACTACCTTAGTACATAAGTTGGAATAAACCTGAGCTACTTCATTTGAGAGTCTTGATGTTTCTTGTGGAAAATTTAAGGAATGATAGTTAGCCCTAATCCTTGTAGGCCTTGAAAGGAATACAATAGGACATTGACGTTGCTTAATGGATTGGTATCGTACTTTGGAATTAGTTAGTTTGTTAAACCTTTTGAGTTGACCAAATTTAGTATAGTTGGTACCCTGTTGACCATGTTTACAGAGTTAGTGAGATGTGATTTGAGGATATAGGATTGACTAAGTAGCCGAGTTTGGGTTTGGCTTCCATAATCACTTTGGATATGAGGGTTTGATAATGTATATGTTATCGTGTGGGAAATGTTAAATGTGGGATTATTTGTTGGTTTTAGTGAGTGATATTGATTACTACTTGAAGTATGTTATGAGAGTGAGAGTAAGCTACATTGTTGGGAAGTCTTAGCACTTGTTTTGGTAACTAGAAAGGGTAATGGTTTGGTTGACACCAATTGTTAGGTTAAAGAACATAGTTTCACTTATGGTTTTAGGAACTTTGAGGTGATAAAGTGTGTTACAATCATCCACAAGAATTTGTTAACCCTATAGATTTATAGGCCTTGAGGTCGCATTGAGTACCTGAGATGATGGGATGATGTTGTAGCTGAGTGTAGATCCGCTTTTGGCAATCCTTAATAAGCAAAAGGATAGAAAACTTGAGATCCTATTGATTTTTCAGAGTTTGGGGTTGGTATGTTACTACCTTGTTTTGAAATGAGAATCTTGTGGAATATTTGAGGAACTTTCTCTTGGAGTTTATAGCTTGGTATTGGGATTCTTGATTGAAGGTTTACTTTTTGAGGAAACCATAGTTGACACTAGTTGGATACGAATATAGCTTTGTTGGAAGCCTTGACCTTAGGCTTGTGGAAGTTGTTTCTGGATGTTTGAGGATTTGGAACGATGAGATCACGCTTATAGTGGAATACCTTGTTTCAGGGAATAGATTAGGATGAGGTAACATAAGCAATTGAGGAAACCCTTGGGAGTGATGTGGTTATGAGTTTTGTTGTTAGGAAGTTTTTGGAACCGTTTTGGGTGTTGTGGTAGTTTGTGATAAAAGTGTCTGGCATTTCCTTGTTGTCTGATTTTCCTTCTTCCTTGATCATGAGCGTTACTGCTCATACCTCTTTTCCTTACTTCATCATACTCCTCTCATAAGTTTGATGTTTTTTTTTTTTTTTTTTTTTTTTTTTTGGGAAAGGTAAGCTTCTCATTAAATAATTAAACCAAGCCCATTACATCATTGTTAAAAGATAAGCACTACACTTATCCCACTTCTTACAAATTATATCAATCCAATCCAACACTTTACTATTCTTGCTACCAAGTCTAATACTACTCAACCTTAGACGTACTTCATTATGAATCTGCCTGATTAAGTATTCGGTCGAAGCGAAATCATATCCACCCCGCATTTGTTCCCGCACCACCATATGTTCGTCATCGTCTTTGCCGCGTCTGTAACCGCTATCACTCGTTTCCTTGCCAAACTGCGTGATCTCCAATTCCTCCACCAGTCACAACATTTCTCTGCAGGTAACTGGAAAGGACACCAACTGTGAACCAAGTCCCTGCATTTCCTACTGTATTCGCACCTAAAAAATAAGTGCTCATGGTCCTCCTCAACCAGTCCACACATAAAACAGAGATTACCAGTAATAATTTGCATCTTCATGAGCCTATCTTGTGTGAGTAGTCTCTCCTGAGCTATAAGCCACACACAAAATCTATGCCTGGGCACCATCCACTTCACTGTCATCAATGCTGCCCAGCTAACTTTCTCAATGTCAGGTCGAAGAAACTTGTATCCATACACATAAGTTTGATGTTGGTAACCTATGAAACTCCATCTTTGACACCCATTTAGGTTCGACTTCAATTCTTACCTCATGAAATTCATACAGCTCTTTTGATTATTATTCTTATTATAGAACTTTAAACTAAAATTTTGAAAATGCTTTTATAATTTTTAATGGTTTTAACATTAGTGAATGTTAAATCTCGTTGTTGGAGACGTCCCAATAATGGGTTTTCTCATTTATTGGTGTGGAAATATTCTCATATCTTGATATGAATGTGGATGTTCTTGTCTGATCAACGAGAGTATCACCGTTTCATTGAAAAGATACCTATATTTTCCTATGATTATATTATTAAGATGTTGTATACTATAATTTCTCCTTCTAAGTTTCGAGGGCGAAACTTTTTAAAATGAGGGGTGATTGTAACACCCCGTAATTTCGGACCGTTAATATATTTCGGAAGTAATTTATTAATCAAGTAAAATTTGATATTAATGTATTTAAAGTAAAAATAATTCAAAGAAATATAATTTTATTATATTTTGAAGTAAAGTATTTATTTTGATAGTTTCGAAATGTTTAAAAATAGTTTAAACCGTGTAAAAACTTTTTATTTCGAAATAAGGGCATATCGGAGAAAAATGACAACTCTATTGAAAATTGGGTAAACGATTTTGGAAATGGGTCGTATGAGTATTTAATTTTCTTGTAATCTCGTGTTTAAGAACTTTGGTCTTGTCGGAATTTGCATTTGACCAACGGTTCTAATTATTATCGAAACGAGCCAAAACCGACTCGTAAAAATCCCGACTAAAAACCCGCTCCTTCCTCCTTTCCTCTTCCCTTCCCGCGGCACCCCTTTCCCCTTTCCTTTTCTGATTTTTTCTTTTCCTTCTTCATCTTTCTTAAACACTCTAAAGCATCATAGACAAAAACCACCATTTTTATACAATTTCAAGCTATTTTCACCATACCTTTCTCGTTTCTTGACGGATTTTCACATAATTTATATTTTCGGAATCCTCTCGTCGAGATCTACCTCCTGGTATATTTTAATTTCAGTTTTCTTGAAGTTGTTTTAAGACGAATTTTGGCATAATTTCGGTATTTATACTTATTATTGTGTTTTTATTGTTTATTTAGGTGAAGAATTGGAGGACGAGTTTGGGGACTCGTATATTGTCGAAGATAGTGGCTAGTTGCATGTTAGGGTTTGGTTTTCAAGGTGCTAATTGCTCATTTTCTAGCTTAAGGTAACATATTTCGAGTTACTCGACGAATAATCGTCACATTCTTTGCTTTTTGTATGTTTTTGTGATTTTTGTTTGAGTAGTAAATTTTCACATGATAAAATGGGTTGCATGCATGTCTAATGCTTGTCTTTTGTTAGTTTAAGTTAACCATTTGTATATTATTGTTTAGAACAAATTTGGATGAGTAATTATTTGATGGGACAAATCCGCGGGTTGGCTGGAACGTGTCAGTACCGGACCGAGACATTTTCCAATGTTTCCAAAAATATGACAGATTGAACGGCGTCGAAAAATTAGGTGGTTTAGCCACTTGAATCACTCAATTCGGAGTCCGTATGAGTATTTGGCGTCGTTTTACCGAAAAATTTATAGAAAAGTTACTGTTCACAGACCCGCGGTACTGTTCACAGCTGTGAAACAGGCCCGTGACGGGCCGCGGCAGGCCCGTGCTTGGCCCGGGTTGGTCCGTCGCTTGTTTCGCGGTTTTTCATGCTTTGTTCATCGTTTTAGGTTCATTAATGTTATAGTTAGTATAAGTTACATATGAGTACACTTTTGAATTGAATCATATTAGTAGTAAAAATTACGTTAATGGTAAAAATTATGTTTATATTGGTAGTTATCACATGTTAGGATAGATTATAAAATGAAATTGTAATGAATAGGCTCAAAATGAATTTTATAGTGATAATTGTAATGTTTTGTTGATTGTCTTTGGCCGAGCCTTAGTCCCTTTGACTGATTCGATGTCGATCAATTGAGTGATTGGTCGGCCGTAATTTAACCCGCACTGTCGCAGATCGGGGTTGCGGGTAAAAATTCGGTTGGATGAAATTTTATATGAATTGGATAATCGGCCTTTTTCTTGTTTTGGGCCATTTATCAAGTTTTTAAGTTCACATGTATAGTTGGTTCCCTGAAGCCTTTAATATTGTTAATATTGCTAGAAATGGTAATGGTATTAAATACTTTCTTGCAGGTTGTTGTGTTTGTCATAGATAGGTCTTTATAGTCTCTGATGAGTATATGTTCACTGCTTAATAGCCTTTGTGTTTCTGACTAGTGGATTTATATCCAAGTTGGGGCATGACCTCGGTACTTATTTTGATAGTAAGTGGTCAGCTTAAGTACTAGCCAACCCTTTGGTGGACTCCTTAGGGTACTCACTTTGTTTTAGAAAAATTGTGGGTCTTGGGTGCGGTGGTGTGTATCCGCATGTCTAGGTCTGCGCAGATTTTAGGCTAGGGTTGTGTTGTGTCTTGGCCATGTTTTATTAATATTAACCGCTGAGCCAAGATACCGGTTCGATTACCTTCCCTACCTCGTGGTATAGACTCGAGTTACAGAGTGACTATTGACCGTGCTAAGAACTTATGTCTGTCTTTGATATATTGCCCTTTCTTGTATGGTGATTTTATGAATTGTAATAGGTGAGATGTAAGCCGGTTACAATTGATAAAGTTTGGATTACTAATTGTTATATGTTTCACATGATAGTTTACTTTGGTTAGTTTAGGGGTCATAGGTTAGAATACATGATAATTAAATTGTTTATCATATTGTTTACATGTTACACTACATGTTACATTAAATATGACATTTCGTGGCTGGGAGGACTCGAAGTTACTCCCCACTGAATTGTGGCTTTCGTGTTTGTATAAAATGCGATTGACAGGTTGATGATGCTTAGTTGGGGTTCACGGACGAGCTAGTGAGCAAGAGAACCTTGGACCTAGTTTGGCTATTTTTTTTGTAGAAACCTTTAACTTTTGGTTTTGTATATATTTTAAAGGGACATATGTCTCCCTCTTCTATTTTGGTTTGTATCATTATATCCCCGTGTCTTTAGCGTGGTTATGTAAATTAGTTTATTAGTTTTTACAGGTTTTTGGCACTCTTAAGTTGGAGATGTTTGTGAATGGTTTAGGAAAATTTTAAAAATTACAGGTTTTGTCTAGTTGAACCAATTACAAACATATCCTGTCAGTTTTTCTGTAGATTTTACGTGGTTATTTATCGCTAAATTTAAGGGTGTCACAGTTGGTATCAGAGCTTATTTGCTCCCGACGCACGTTTGTGCACCCCACCTAAATTTACTTGACCTTTAAATAATAAACTTGAGAGATGGGTAGGATGGGTAGAGTTAGGATTTTATGTGGTAGTCTGTTTGTGATTGCTAATTGTTAGGTTTGTTGATTGTTAGTTATTAATTTTGGTGCCGTTAAAGATTGGTTATGCCAAATGAAGAATGCTTCCACTTTCTCGATATTTCTTTCCGTATTCAGTGTATCTTACCTTAATCTTCCAATTTCGTTGTTCATTCGTCTTTCAAATTCCTCTTATCTCGCCTTGGTAACTACTCTTCAATTCTTTCTCCTGATTCATCCTTGGTTCGTTTTCTCCTTATAACAGAAGTCCATGTGGACACCTTCCTTTTATTCCGCAGGATAGTCCCCTTGTTCAAGAGAACCCGGTTTTGAGAGAATGTAACTTTGGAGGGCGTGAACGAGTGAGAAATTGATTGTTTAAGGTTTGAGTTGTATAGGAGAATATAACTTGGGATCCTTTGGTTAGTCTTGTTAGTTGTGCTTGATATGGGAGCCTAGTGAGTTGAGAAACACCTTGGGATTTATGACTATTGAGAGCTTGTTTGTTATAGATGATTGAGCATGGGTACTACCTTAGTACATAAGTTGGAATGAACCTGAGCTACTTCATTTGAGAGTCTTGATGTTTCTTGTGGAAAATTTAAGGAATGATAGTTAGCCCTAATCCTTGTAGGCCTTGAAAGGAATACAATAGGACATTGACGTTGCTTAATGGATTGGTATCGTACTTTGGAATTAGTTAGTTTGTTAAACCTTTTGAGTTGACCAAATTTAGTATAGTTGGTACCCTGTTGACCATGTTTACAGAGTTAGTGAGATGTGATTTGAGGATATAGGATTGACTAAGTAGCCGAGTTTGGGTTTGGCTTCCATAATCACTTTGGATATGAGGGTTTGATAATGTATATGTTATCGTGTGGGAAATGTTAAATGTGGGATTATTTGTTGGTTTTAGTGAGTGATATTGATTACTACTTGAAGTATGTTATGAGAGTGAGAGTAAGCTACATTGTTGGGAAGTCTTAGCACTTGTTTTGGTAACTAGAAAGGGTAATGGTTTGGTTGACACCAATTGTTAGGTTAAAGAACATAGTTTCACTTATGGTTTTAGGAACTTTGAGGTGATAAAGTGTGTTACAATCACCCACAAGAATTTGTTAACCCTATAGATTTATAGGCCTTGAGGTCGCATTGAGTACCTGAGATGATGGGATGATGTTGTAGCTGAGTGTAGATCCGCTTTTGGCAATCCTTAATAAGCAAAAGGATAGAAAACTTGAGATCCTATTGATTTTTCAGAGTTTGGGGTTGGTATGTTACTACCTTGTTTTGAAATGAGAATCTTGTGGAATATTTGAGGAACTTTCTCTTGGAGTTTATAGCTTGGTATTGGGATTCTTGATTGAAGGTTTACTTTTTGAGGAAACCATAGTTGACACTAGTTGGATACGAATATAGCTTTGTTGGAAGCCTTGACCTTAGGCTTGTGGAAGTTGTTTCTGGATGTTTGAGGATTTGGAACGATGAGATCACGCTTATAGTGGAATACCTTGTTTCAGGGAATAGATTAGGATGAGGTAACATAAGCAATTGAGGAAACCCTTGGGAGTGATGTGGTTATGAGTTTTGTTGTTAGGAAGTTTTTGGAACCGTTTTGGGTGTTGTGGTAGTTTGTGATAAAAGTGTCGGCATTTCCTTGTTGTCGATTTTCCTTCTTCCTTGATCATGAGCGTTCACGCTCATACCTCTTTTCCTTACTTCATCATACTCCTCTCATAAGTTTGATGTTTTTTTTTTTTTTTTTTTGGGGAAAGGTAAGCTTCTCATTAAATAATTAAACCAAGCCCATTACATCATTGTTAAAAGATAAGCACTACACTTATCCTACTTCTTACAAATTATATCAATCCAATCCAACACTTTACTATTCTTGCTACCAAGTCTAATACTACTCAACCTTAGACGTACTTCATTATGAATCTGCCTGATTAAGTATTCAGGTCGAAGCAGAATCATATCCACCCTGCATTTGTTCCTGCACCACCATATGTTCGTCATCAGTGCTGCCAGTACAACTGCTATCACTCGTTTCCTTGCCAAACTGCGTGATCTCCAATTCCTCCACCAGTCCACAACATTTCTCTGCAGTAATCGGAAAGGACACCAACCGTGAACCAAGTCCCCGCATTTCCTCGTATTCGCACCTAAAAATAAGTGCTCATGGTCCTCCTCAACCAGTCCACACATAAAACAGAGATTACCAGTAATAATTTGCATCTTCATGAGCCTATCTTGTGTGAGTAGTCTCTCCCCGAGCTATAAGCCACACACAAAATCTATGCCTGGCACCATCCACTTCACTCATCATCAATGCTTTGCCTAACTTTCTCAATGTCAGGTCGAAGAAACTTGTATCCATACACATAAGTTTGATGTTGGTAACCTATGAAACTCCATCTTTGACACCCATTTAGGTTCGACTTCAATTCTTACCTCATGAAATTCATACAGCTCTTTTGATTATTATTCTTATTATAGAACTTTAAACTAAAATTTTGAAAATGCTTTTATAATTTTTAATGGTTTTAACATTAGTGAATGTTAAATCTCGTTGTTGGAGACGTCCCAATAATGGGTTTTCTCATTTATTGGTGTGGAAATATTCTCATATCTTGATATGAATGTGGATGTTCTTGTCGATCAACGAGTATCACCGTTTCATTGAAAAGATACCTATATTTTCCTATGATTATATTATTAAGATGTTGTATACTATAATTTCTCCTTCTAAGTTTCGAGGGCGAAACTTTTTAAAATGAGGGGTGATTGTAACACCCCGTAATTTCGGACCGTTAATATATTTCGGAAGTAATTTATTAATCAAGTAAAATTTGATATTAATGTATTTAAAGTAAAAATAATTCAAAGAAATATAATTTTATTATATTTTGAAGTAAAGTATTTATTTTGATAGTTTCGAAATGTTTAAAAATAGTTTAAACCGTGTAAAAACTTTTTATTTCGAAATAAGGGCATATCGGAGAAAAATGACAACTCTATTGAAAATTGGGTAAACGATTTTGGAAATGGGTCGTATGAGTATTTAATTTTCTTGTAATCTCGTGTTTAAGAACTTTGGTCTTGTCGAATTTGCATTTGACCAACGGTTCTAATTATTATCAAACGCAGCCAAAACCGACTCGTAAAAATCCCGACTAAAAACCCGCTCCTTCCTCCTTTCCTCTTCCCTTCCCGCGGCACCCCTTTCCCCTTTCCTTTTCTGATTTTTTCTTTTCCTTCTTCATCTTTCTTAAACACTCTAAAGCATCATAGACAAAAACCACCATTTTTATACAATTTCAAGCTATTTTCACCATACCTTTCTCGTTTCTTGACGGATTTTCACATAATTTATATTTTCGGAATCCTCTCGTCGAGATCTACCTCCTGGTATATTTTAATTTCAGTTTTCTTGAAGTTGTTTTAAGACGAATTTTGGCATAATTTCGGTATTTATACTTATTATTGTGTTTTTATTGTTTATTTAGGTGAAGAATTGGAGGACGAGTTTGGGGACTCGTATATTGTCGAAGATAGTGGCTAGTTGCATGTTAGGGTTTGGTTTTCAAGGTGCTAATTGCTCATTTTCTAGCTTAAGGTAACATATTTCGAGTTACTCGACGAATAATCGTCACATTCTTTGCTTTTTGTATGTTTTTGTGATTTTTGTTTGAGTAGTAAATTTTCACATGATAAAATGGGTTGCATGCATGTCTAATGCTTGTCTTTTGTTAGTTTAAGTTAACCATTTGTATATTATTGTTTAGAACAAATTTGGATGAGTAATTATTTGATGGGACAAATCCGCGGGTTGGCTGGAACGTGTCAGTACCGGACCGAGACATTTTCCAATGTTTCCAAAAATATGACAGATTGAACGGCGTCGAAAAATTAGGTGGTTTAGCCACTTGAATCACTCAATTCGGAGTCCGTATGAGTATTTGGCGTCGTTTTACCGAAAAATTTATAGAAAAGTTACTGTTCACAGACCCGCGGTACTGTTCACAGCTGTGAAACAGGCCCGTGACGGGCCGCGGCAGGCCCGTGCTTGGCCCGGGTTGGTCCGTCGCTTGTTTCGCGGTTTTTCATGCTTTGTTCATCGTTTTAGGTTCATTAATGTTATAGTTAGTATAAGTTACATATGAGTACACTTTTGAATTGAATCATATTAGTAGTAAAAATTACGTTAATGGTAAAAATTATGTTTATATTGGTAGTTATCACATGTTAGGATAGATTATAAAATGAAATTGTAATGAATAGGCTCAAAATGAATTTTATAGTGATAATTGTAATGTTTTGTTGATTGTGCAAAAAACGAGCCTTAGTCCCTTTGATGATTCGATGTCGATCAATTGAGTGATTGGTCACCGTAATTTAACCCGCACTGTCGCAGATCGGGGTTGCGGGTAAAAATTCGGTTGGATGAAATTTTATATGAATTGGATAATCGGCCTTTTTCTTGTTTTGGGCCATTTATCAAGTTTTTAAGTTCACATGTATAGTTGGTTCCCTGAAGCCTTTAATATTGTTAATATTGCTAGAAATGGTAATGGTATTAAATACTTTCTTGCAGGTTGTTGTGTTTGTCATAGATAGGTCTTTATAGTCTCGATGAGTATATGTTCACCGCTTAATAGCCTTTGTGTTTCTGACTAGTGGATTTATATCCAAGTTGGGGCATGACCTCGGTACTTATTTTGATAGTAAGTGGTCAGCTTAAGTACTAGCCAACCCTTTGGTGGACTCCTTAGGGTACTCACTTTGTTTTAGAAAAATTGTGGGTCTTGGGTGCGGTGGTGTGTATCCGCATGTCTAGGTCTGCTTGTGATTTTAGGCTAGGGTTGTGTTGTGTCTTGGCCATGTTTTATTAATATTAACCGCTGAGCCAAGATACCGGTTCGATTACCTTCCCTACCTCGTGGTATAGACTCGAGTTACAGAGTGACTATTGACCGTGCTAAGAACTTATGCCTGTCTTTGATATATTGCCCTTTCTTGTATGGTGATTTTATGAATTGTAATAGGTGAGATGTAAGCCGGTTACAATTGATAAAGTTTGGATTACTAATTGTTATATGTTTCACATGATAGTTTACTTTGGTTAGTTTAGGGGTCATAGGTTAGAATACATGATAATTAAATTGTTTATCATATTGTTTACATGTTACACTACATGTTACATTAAATATGACATTTCGTGGCTGGGAGGACTCGAAGTTACTCCCCACTGAATTGTGGCTTTCGTGTTTGTATAAAATGCGATTGACAGGTTGATGATGCTTAGTTGGGGTTCACGGACGAGCTAGTGAGCAAGAGAACCTTGGACCTAGTTTGGCTATTTTTTTTGTAGAAACCTTTAACTTTTGGTTTTGTATATATTTTAAAGGGACATATGTCTCCCTCTTCTATTTTGGTTTGTATCATTATATCCCCGTGTCTTTAGCGTGGTTATGTAAATTAGTTTATTAGTTTTTACAGGTTTTTGGCACTCTTAAGTTGGAGATGTTTGTGAATGGTTTAGGAAAATTTTAAAAATTACAGGTTTTGTCTAGTTGAACCAATTACAAACATATCCTGTCAGTTTTTCTGTAGATTTTACGTGGTTATTTATCGCTAAATTTAAGGGTGTCACAAATACAGTAACCAACACAACTCAAACAATCATACACGATCAAGCACTCCACTCCATCTCCGTCTCCGACTGTCCACTGGACCAGCCCTGCCAGTGGGCGACCGCAGCCGTTCCCACCTAAGCCCCGCTCATCATACCGAGCGATAACCCTGTCCCATTAATGTGCACATCCCCTTCCGTGGCGGGTTCCACGAAGGGCGAAACTAGGGCGTGAAGCCACTCCCGCAAGTGACTCCACTCAGCCGAGAACGCATCTCGAGAACCACAGACAAACAATCACAATCACAATCACAACATCGTCTGAATCAACCAATTATACAATTACAGCACAACACCACACCACATGTAAGTAATCATTGGAGTAGGGAAACCCTACCGGAAAGCACAATAGTCGACGATCTCACAATTTGAAGTCAAAAGCTTCCTCTACGAATCCTCCTCCTAATTATACAAGCACATAATTACTACTATGCACATAACACAACAAAATCCCCAATTCCCAATATTAGGGTTTAACTAACTTTGACGAAATATAATAAAAACGGTATAAAGGTCTTACCCTCGACGCAAGGATTACAACGGTGTAAAGACAAGTGAAAACCGACCTTCCAAGCTCCGGGATTCGTTAACAATGCAATTAAGGTGATGAACGTAGTTTGCTTTCTCTTCTCACAGTGATTTAGGTTTTAGAAAAGTGATTAGAATGAACGACGAAAAGATTATATACCTTAATCGCATAATTAACAAAACCCGAGAAAACAACCCCCGTAAACCGGCTACTCGATCGAGTAGCCCAGGTACTCGATCGAGTACCCCCCTACTCGATCGAGTATCTTAGTTACTCGATCGAGTACCCAACAGGTCAGAAACTATTTAAAAGCGCAACTCACCCTTACTCGACAGAGTAAGGCCTACTCGATAGAGTACCCCAAGACTCATAAATACGGAGTATTACAGTCTTCCCTCCTTAAAAAGAACTTCGTCCCCGAAGTTCAAACCAACACAAAACAAAGACTCACACTACAACACTCCCGACTCAACAATCGAAACAAACTCAACATAAAAACTTGTTACTAACTCAAACTCAACCCGACTCAACGACAACAACTATACCGACACAACATAAAAAGAGTATAAAAACTCTTAAAAACTCTTTGCGATCATCTCCTACCCCCCTAAAAGAAACAAGGTTACGTCCTCGTAACCAAACATACCTGATCAAAAAGAAACGGCTAGCGCTCTCTCATGATCTCCTCTGCCTCCCATGTAACTTCCTCTGTCTCGTGGTTAGACCATCGGATCTTAAGCAAAACTGTCTCACCACTCCTAGTCTTCCTAACCTTCCGGTCAAGAATCTGCTTAGGTACCTCAAGATATGATAAAAACTCATCTAGCTCTAAGCTCTCTGCCTCTAACACATGTGACGGGTCACTCACATACTTCCGCAGCTGCGATACATGAAACACATTATGCACTCTCTCTAAAGCAGCAGGTAAAGCCAGACGGTAAGCAACCTCCCCAACTCGCTCTAAGATCTCATAAGGACCGATGAACTTCTGACTCAGCTTGCCTTTCTTCCCAAATCTCATAACCCCACGCATAGGAGACACTTTCAGAAGAACCTTATCCCCAACCTGAAACTCTATATCCCGTGATGTAGATCCGCATAACTCTTTTGTCGGTCTGAGCCGCTCTCATCCGTTCCCTGATCATCTTAATCTGTTCAACCATCTCATGTACCATCTCTGGTCCTAGAACCACTGCCTCAGCACTGTCGTCCCAACAAATCGGACTCCTGCATCTCCTCCCATATAACGCCTCAAACGGTGCCATGCCAATACTACGGTGCCATGCCAATACTAGTGTGGTAGCTGTTGTTGTAAGAAAACTCTATCAAATCCAACCTCTGTTCCCAGCTACCACCAAAGTCCATCACACAAGCTCGTAACATATCCTCAAGAGTTTTGATTGTTCTCTCGGTCGGCCAGTCCGTCCCCGCAGGATGAAAAGTCAGTACTTATCTTCAAAGTTGTACCCAAAGATTCCTGCAACTCTTTCCAGAACCGTGATATAAACCTCGCATCTCTGTCAGACACTATGTCCTTAGGGACTCCATGTAACTTAAGCACATTCTTTCGATAAGCCATAGCCAATTGTGCTTTAGTCCATGTATCTTTCATTGGAACAAAGTGAGTGACTTGGTCGGTCGATCCACTATCACCCATATCATGTTATTACCCAGTTGACTCTTTGGTAAACCCACGATAAAATCCATAGAAATGGATTCCCACTTCCACTCAGGTACCTCTAAAGACTGAATCTTACCTTGTGGTCGTCATTTGTTCCCTATTACTCTCGGCATGTCAAACAACGGGCAACGAACTCAGCTGTTTCTTTCTTCATCCCAGGCCACCAAAACGTGTTCTTCAAATCCTTGTATAGCTTGTCTCCGCCTGGATGTACTGAATATGGTGTGCAATGTGCCTCTGTCATGATTGTCTTTTTCAGCTCCTTATCATTAGGGACACACCACCTACCATCAAACCTCAAACTACCATCTGTGTGAATAGAAAATCGGGACACTGTCCCTTTCTATACTCCAGCTCTCCACTCAACCATCTTAGGATCTAAAGCTTGTTTACCTCGAATATCATCATAAAGATCAGGCTGCACTATCAAATCCCCCACAGCATCTCCTCTCTGAATCATATGTATCCCAAACTTCCCCACCTCATCTCTCAACCTCATCAAAGATAGAGCTGTACACAGGGAGTGTACACTCTTCCTACTCAAAGCATCTGCAACGACATTGGCTTTCCCTTCATGGTAGATAATATCCATGTCATAATCGCCAATCACCGTGCATCCACCTCCTCTCGTCTCATGTTCAACTCCTTTTGAGTGAAGATGTACTTGAGACTCTTGTGATCGAAAAATACCTTAAAGGTCGCCCCATAAAGGTAATGTCTCCAAATCTTGAGAGCAAACACCACCGCACCCAACTCTAGATCATGTGTAGGGTAGTTCTCCTCATACGGCTTCAATTGCCTAGAAGCATAGGCAATCACCTTACCGTTCTGCATCAACACACATCCCAACCCATTCTTTGAGGCATCTGTATAAACCTCAAAGTTCTCAATCCCTTCAGGCAATGCTAAGATAGGAGCTGTGGTCAAACGCTCCTTTAATGTTTGGAACGCCTTTTCACAACTCTCATCCCAACGAAACCTGTTCTCTTTCCTCATCAAAGCTGTCATAGGTCTAGCTATCTTGGAGAAATCTTTCACGAACCGTCTGTAGTATCCAGCTAAACCCAAGAAACTCCTAATCTCAGCGACATTCTTTGGTGCTTCCCACTTTGTCACTGCCTCAATCTTTGTCGGATCCACAGCTACTCCCTCTTTAGAGATCACATGCCCCAGAAAAGCAACTTTCTCCAACCAGAACTCACACTTGGACAGTTTAGCATACAACTCATGGTCCCTCAATGTCTGCAACACGATCCTCAGATGCTCCTCATGCTCTTCCTTAGTCTTAGAGTAGACTAAGATGTCATCGATGAACACCACCATGAACTTGTCCAAAAACTGTCTGAAGATTCTGTTCATCAAATCCATAAACACGGCCGGTGCGTAAGATAACCCAAACGACATCACCAGATACTCATAGTGACCATACCTCGACGTGAAAGCTGTCTTTGTTATGTCCACCTCTCTAATCTTCACCTGATGGTACCCCGACCTCAAATCAATCTTGGAAAAGACTGATGCACCACTCAACTGATCAAACAGGTCATCTATCCTTGGCAAAGGATACTTGTTCTTCACCGTCACTCGGTTCAGCTCTCTGTAATCTATGCACAACCTCAAACTCCCATCCTTCTTCTTCACGAAAAGAACTGGTGCTCCCCACGGCGATACACTAGGTCTAATGTATCCCGTCTCTATCAGATCATCTAACTGTTTCCTGAGCTCCTCCATCTCTTTAGGACCCATCCGGTACGGTGCCTTAGAGATTGGCCCCGTCCCCGGTTTCAACTCAACGGTGAAATCTATCTCCCTCTTCGGTGGCAACCCCGGAATCTCGTCAGGAAAAACATCGACAAACTCTCCCACCACTGGTATCTCGTCAACTGTCGGACTCTCTATCCGGTCATCTCTCACATGGCACAAGATCAAAGGACATCCCTTCCTCAGATAAGACTTCAACGTGATAGCTGCAATCAACTTAACTTTGGGTATGACTAAAAACCCACGATAAGACACACTAACACCCTTAGGCCCTCTCAAAGACACTTTCTTTTGATGACAGTCTATTTTAGCTTTATACTTTCCCAGCCAATCCATCCCGACTATCATCTCAAAACCGTTAAAAGGAAACTCTAGCAAGTCTACATGTAGATCAACTTGCCCAACTATCATAGACACATCTCTAAACAACCTCCCACAAGATACAGACTCTCCCGAAGGTATGAAAACTTTCTCACTCACAGACTCATATACTCTCAAACCCAACCTTTTAACATGACTCGACGATACAAACGACTGGGAAGCCCCCGAATCAAACAAAACAAAGGTATGAATACCGTTAACAAGAAAGGTACCAGTGATAACATGTGCATCCTCCTCAGCTGCTTTCTTGTCCATCATGAACAACTTTCCATTGGTCTTCTGTCCACCTCCCTGGACAGTACTGGCTGATGTGGCCGGTTTAGCACCCGACCCCTGATTGTTGTTGTTGTTGTTCGTAGCTGGTTTCGATAAGAATTACCGCTGTTGCGGTTACCTCCACCCCGATAGCTCGGCTCCCCGGTTAGACCATGACCCACTTGTCATTTGCTCGCATAACTCGTGTCGGTCCCCGAGAATAACTTCCCGACCCGTCCCTCGAAAAAGCTCCGGACACACTCGTGCACTCATGTCTCTTGTGGCCGACACCGCCACAGCCAAAGCAAGTCATACCCCAACTGTTACTGCTACCCACACGGCCACGCCCGAAGGAAGCCCCAGCACTAAACCCTTCCCAGCAGAAAACCCCTTAGCTTGATTGTGGTTGCCTTTCTTATGACTAGATTGGCCACCACCCTCACTCTCAGCCTTTCTTTTCTCAACACCAGGACCTCTCCCCGAGCCATCTCCACTAACCTCTCACCCTCCCAGCTCTCTCATAAGCGTCCTTAACATCGCAAGGACTCCTACGGGGAGCTTATCCATGATCCTAGTGGTCAACCCCTCTCAAACCTCGGCGCGCATTCTCATCACTCAATCCCATGTCCTCGATACCTAGACTTCTCATTAAACTCGCTTATAGTACTCGACCACGATATGTCGGATGTCATCTTGAACCCATCTAACTCCTCTCTCAGCTTGCTTCTCACATGCTCTGGCACAAACTCTTTTCTCATGGCCCTACGGAACTCATCCTAAGGTATAGCAGGTAAGCCTTGGTTAGCATACATCTCTCTGGCACTCACTTTCACCTTATCCCACCACTCACCAGCTGCCTCTCTCAGGTAGAACGCAGCTTGCTCTACTCTCATCTCATCAGGACAATGAACCAGGTCCAGTATATTCTCCATCTCACGATGCCAGTTGTCAAGAAGGTTTGGTTCTCCGGTCCCTTTGTACTCCTTTGGGTTGAACCTAGCTATGGAAAGGCTGATCTTAGAGTGATCAACCTCCTTATCCTTATTCACTTTCTTTAAGGCCTCCGTAAGAGCATCCTGGTGCTCCAACATCTTAACAATATCATCCGTATTCATGGCCTCAGCTCTCGCATAGTAAGCGTTTCTCTTAGGCGGCATCTTGAAGCTATATATAAGAAAGGGTAGACATAAACACATGTACTAGACCTCAAAACACGAAAACAGGCTACCCAGGGGCTACTCGATCGAGTGTCCCCAACCTACTCGATCGAGTAAGAGGCTACTCGATCGAGTGCCTCCCATACTCGATCGAGTACCTCGACTCCAGAACACAGACCTTCTGACCTCTAACATACTCGACCGAGTAGCCAGGCTACTCGATCGAGTGACCCCCTACTCGATCGAGTACCCCTAGTTACTCGATCGAGTACCCTAAAACTCGATTCTGGTCGTAAAAATGTCAAATACCCACTCGATCGAATCAGTCCCACTCGATCGAGTCATGCTAACTCGAATATGCTACCCGCATGCTATGACATATTCTAACATGTAAAACAGCTTATAAACACGATATCATGTCATAATTATGCATACCATGCTACTCAACTGCTCATGCGATTAACAAACAATTATATCATGTTATTAATGCCACATAGTAATCACTCAACATGCTTCTCATTCCAACACAGTTCTATATATATATATATATATATATATATATATATATATATATATATATATCTTCAATTTCATTCATATTCTCAACTTCTACTTCAAACATCCAACATTTACAACACACCTCATCACATCCACACACAAGCGAACAAACAACACATACGACTTGACATATATTCCCCCATGTGACCGGTTCAAAATTGTAGGGCGAGTTCGCGAATTTAGGACGTCTCCCAAGCCTTTGCATTAGCTCCTACAACCTTTACCCCGGGTTCATTTTAATTGACTCCCTATATTCATTGGGTTCATTGGTTACAGGTTTCAGGATCGTCGCTCTGATACCATTTTGTAACACCCCCATACTCCAAGTGCCTTACCAGGACCACCCAGGTATAAGGACGTTACCATCTCGGTTACCCGAGGCAATGATAATCAAATAAACAATAATGAAACGATATTTAAATAGTAATACTTTAGTGAAAGGTTACAATCCAAAACCAAACCAAGTACTAATACATGTTCTCAAAACTACATCTCTCTTCGAACTAATCGAAATGTCTATAAAACTACTAGGCTACAAATGGAAGACTTCTATCATCCGATCGTGGCAATCCCAAATTATCCCAAAGACTCATGTCATACCTGCTCAATATCTCGCTCACCATCCCCGAATGGATCACCGCAGTTTTAAAACATTAACCGGTCGATTATTTACACAAGAGGTATAATTAACAATACAAGAACCAACACAACTCAAACAATCATACACGATCAAGCACTCCACTCCATCTCCGTCTCCGATCGTCCACCGGACCCGCCACGCCAGGGGGACCGCAGCCGTTCCCACCTAAGCCCCGCTCATCATACCGAGCGATAACCCTGTCCCATTAATGTGCACATCCCCTTCCGTGGCGGGTTCCACGAAGGGCGAAACTAGGGCGTGAAGCCACTCCCGCAAGTGACTCCACTCAGCCGAGAACGCATCTCGAGAACCACAGACAAACAATCACAATCACAATCACAACATCGTCTCGAATCAACCAATTATACAATTACAAAGACAACACCACACCACATGTAAGTAATACGAGTAGGGAAACCCTACCCGGAAAGCACAATAGTCGACGATCTCACAAATTGAAGTCAAAAAGCTTCCTCTACGAATCCTCCTCCTAATTATACAAGCACATAATTACTACTATGCACATAACACAACAAAATCCCCAATTCCCAATATTAGGGTTTAACTAACTTTGACGAAATATAATAAAAACGGTATAAAGGTCTTACCCTCGACGCAAGGATTACAACGGTGTAAAGACAAGTGAAAACCGACCTTCCAAGCTCCGGGATTCGTTAACAATGCGATTAAGGTGATGAACGTAGTTTGCTTTCTCTTCTCACAGTGATTTAGGTTTTAGAAAAGTGATTAGAATGAACGACGAAAAGATTATATACCTTAATCGCATAATTAACAAAACCCGAGAAAACAACCCCCGTAAACCGGCTACTCGATCGAGTAGCCCAGGTACTCGATCGAGTACCCCCCTACTCGATCGAGTATCTTAGTTACTCGATCGAGTACCCAACAGGTCAGAAACTATTTAAAAGCGCAACTCACCCTTACTCGACAGAGTAAGGCCTACTCGATAGAGTACCCCAAGACTCATAAATACGGAGTATTACACCGATAGCCGACAACATTTTTTTTTTCAACCCGAACCTGAACTGACCCGTGATCCGATATTTTCTCAACCCAATAATGAACTAGCTTCATAATGGTTTAAATAAAACCAAATTGACACTCATCTTAATTATTTTCACTTAAAACTACAAATAATACACCTACCCATTGTTTTAAACATAAAATTATCATCTGAAATTAAATATATAAGATAAAATATATGCAGATAACCTGGCCCAACACTAACCTGTTAGCGACCCAAACCAACTTGCCAACCGTTGATGACCCGACTTGAAGATGATCTGACATAAACCGAACCATCCCGAACCCATCATTGACCCGACATAACCGAAACCCAAAATGACCCGACCTGCTTTGACCTGACCCGTATGGACTATATCCACGACTTCTCTTCTTATAGAAAGTAACGAAGTATACCGTATGGAAAAAAACAATCTTAATTGCAAATGTTGTACTTTTCTGCTTCTCAAAGCTCTATAAAACCATTATCATCTAAGTAACTTGTGTATATGAAAAACTAGTACTCATTCAACACAAATAATCATCATACCCTTTCTTTCTCTCTCTCTCTCTCTCTCTCTCTCTCTCTCTCTCTCTCTATATATATATATATATATATATATATATATATATATATATATATATATATAGTATTAGGATCAAGAAAGTTCATGTCTTACATGTGAGTCCATAAGTTCCCTTTAGAGCCATTGGATGAGGAAGATGGAGGGTTGAGATTGGAAGCAAAAAAAGGAGGATTAATGCCTAATAAAACACTCCCCCTCTCTACTTTACTAATCCACACTAATCAAATATTAATCCACTATATAACCTTTATTTTTCCACCAACTTCTCTCTCATTTACACAATTCACTTCTCTACTCCCTCTCTAAAACCCAAATTAATTCAAAACCCAAATAATACTCTCATCCTAACAAACCCAAATAATTCAAAATCTAAAAAATAAAAAAAATTCCCTCCATATTACTCTCCCACCCACCTCCCACCACCCACTGCCGCCACCGCTACGCTAACACACCCGACACCACACCACACGGCCCCACAACGCCCAGAGCGTCGGCCTCCACCCATCCCGCACAGCCACCACCACCGACTGCCTCCTCCCTTGCCTAACCACCGTCCACCATGCGCCTCCTACCCCGAATGTCGCCTCCCTCCACTGTCGCCACCCTCACCGACACCAAGACTACCACACGCCCACCCACCACCACACCGAAACCACCCCAGATCTGCGGCTGCCGCCTGCTTCCTCCCTCCCTGAACCTCTCCTCTGACCGACACCTCCACCGACTGCTTCCACCCTCACCGACACCTCTTCTCTTTTTCTTTTCCGTCTTTCAATTCCAGATCTCTTTTTTATTTTTTATTTTTTTTTTCTTCAATTTTGTTCGTTTGTGTGTGTTTTTGGTTTGTGTGTGTTTTTGGTTTGTCTGTCGTTTTTTTTTTTTTGTTTTTTCTGATTTTTTTTTCTTTTGTTTTTACATGTTTTGTTTTTTTTTTATTATGAACTAGATATTTTAAATTTTTAGATCTCACATAATATCTAGTTTTAAAAATTTCAGATCTCAAAGTTTTATTGTTGTTGTTGTGAATTGTTATTATAAATTATATTATGATTTTAATATTAAATCTACTAAATATGAAATATTTTCTTTATATTTTTTTTCTTAGTTCTTATTTTTATTTTGTGAGATATTTTTATTTTAGTTTTAGATGTACAAAATAGATCTAAGATTATTTGTTGATTTTAATATTAGATATATTTAAAATATAGTCTTATTTTTAAGGTATTACACTTTTTCCATTAAAATTACACTTTTTTTATTAAAATTACACTTTCTTTTGCTAGAATAACACTTTTTTCGGCTAGAATAACACTTTTTTCTGCTAGAATAACACTTTTTTCGACTAAAATTACACTTTTTCTGCTAAAATTACATTTTTTGTTGTTGTTAGAATTACACCTTTTTCTGTTAAAATCACACTTTTCTCCATTAAAATTACACTTTTTTCTGTTAAAATTATACATTTTTTTGCTAGAATAACACTTTTTTCGGCTAAAATTACACTTTTTGTTGTTAGAATTACACTTTTTTCTGCTAAAATTATACTTTGTTTTTGCTAGAATAACACTTTGTTCGGCTAAAATTACACTTTTTTGTTGTTAGAATTACACTTTTTTCTGTTAAAATTACACTTTTTTTTGCTAAAATAACATTTTTTTCGGCTAAAATTACACTTTTTGTTGTTAGAATTACACTTTTTGTTGTTAGAATTACACTTTTTTCGGTTAGAATTACACTTACCTCTATTGGACTAATGTTACACTCTCCATGGACTTGGTCATATTCTCATATTCTCATTAGACTAATGTTACACTCTCAATGGACTAAAATTATATTCTCGATTAACCAAATTATATTTTTCCGGACTAAAATTACACTTTTCTGGACTAAAATTACATTCTCCTTGACTAAAAATAACAATCTCATTGGACTGAAATTACACTTACCTGGACTAAAATAACACTTTTTGTCATTAAAATAACACTCGTAAAATGCTAAATTACAATAACTTGTGAAAAAATGACAAAAATTCAAAATATTATTCGTTAAAATCACTCGGAAAAGATTGAAGTTAAACTTTTAAAACGCTAAATTCTCGAAAATATTCCTTAAAATTACACTTTTTGCTGTTAGAATTACACTCGTAAAATCCTAAAATGTCGAAAACTTGTCTCGAAAAAAAAAAAACGAAAACAATAAAACTTGTCTCGAAAAAAAAAAACGAAAAAAACCGAAACAGAAAAATGTTAACAAAATTTTCATAAACTTTGAAGTATAAGATAAAATATGGTGTTAATTGTGTATCATAATGAATTAGTGAATGTATTATTAAAACTAGAGAGAGAAGTGAATTAATTAGTGTTAAGTGTGTTTTTTGCTTTCAATCTCAACCTTCCACCATGCATGATCCAAGGGTTGTGGGAGGGACTTATGGACTCAAAATATATAAGGGACTTAGGAGAACTTTGCTCTATATATATATATATATATATATATATATATATATATATATATATATATATATATATATATATATAGTGTAAAGATCAAGTAAGTCCACCCATTAAGTGTGAGTCCATAAGTCCTCATCCAAGCCATTGAATGAGGAAGATGGGTGGTGGAGATCAAAGCACAAAAAGGTGATTAATTAGCTAAATAAACACTCTCTCTCACTACCTTAACTAATCCACCCTAATTATCACTAATTCCACTATATATAATTTATAATCACATCCATTTATCTCTCATCTTACACAATTCATTCACCTTCTCTATCAAAAACCCAATAAATTCAAAAAAATTTCCCCCTCTTTTCCTCACCAACCCACCCCCTCACACAGCCACCACCACCCACGCATCCCACCACCTCCTCACAGCCACCTCCCTCACGCAGCCACCACCCCCACGACCACAACTACCTCCTCCCCCACGCAGCCACCACCTCCACGACCACAACCTCCGCCTGCCTCACCAACGACCTCCACACCGCCACGACCTTCACCACCCCCATGACCTCCTCCACACAGCCACACCCTCACCTCTCCTCCCCTGCTTCACCATCACCACCAACGACCCCAACCGCACACATCCACCACCGCCTCACATTCTTTCACTCCACCACACGTCCTCCTTCCTCCACCGGCTCACCTTCTTCCACTCCACCACACGACGACCACCAACCGCCTCCTTTCCCACCATCTTCCTACCCAACCACGACCTTCCACCTCTCCCCATTTCTCCTTTTTCCGTTTGCCACCTTTTTTCATCTTTTCTTCATTTTTTTTTGTTCAAACTATCACAAAAAGATTTTGGAGTATAGTTACTAATGAAAGAACAAAGAAAGGTCATACCAATTTCTTAATATATACGATATAGATCGACATAGTGAGTGGGTTTTGGTGTATTTGGTTTTTGATTTGTTGTTTTTTTTTTTTTTTTTTTTTAAATTGTTGGTGTTCTTGTCACTGTCTGTGTCGTTATTTTGTTTGTTTGTTTTTTTTTTTTTTTTTTGTTTCTTATTTATTGTGTGTAGTTGTAGTTTTTGTTGTTGTTATTTGTTCTCATTTTCACTCTTTTTTTGTTCTTCTCATTTTATTGTGGTTTGTTCTTCACATTTTCACTTTTTTTTTTGTTTTTTCAGAATTTTGTTTTGCTCTTCTCATTTTTTGTTCTCATTTTATCGTCTTGTTATTTTTTTTAGACTTAGATCTATTAAAATTATAATTATCTTTATTATAGTTACATTTTTTTCTATTAAAATTACACATTTCTCTATTACAATTACACTTATATCTATTAAAGTTAAAGTTATACTTATTTCTATTAAAATTACACTTTTCTCCATTAAAATTACACTTTTTTCTGTTAAAATTATACTTTTTTCTGCTAGAATTACACTTTTTTCTGTTAAAATTACACTTTTTTCCATTAAAATTACACCTTTATCTATTAAAATTACACTTTTTTCTATTAAAATTACACTTATTTCCATTAAAATTGCACTTTTTTCTGTCAAAATTACACTTTTTTGTTGTTGTTAGAATTACACTTTTTTTTGTTAAAATTACACTTTTTTCTGTTAAAATTACACTTTTCTTCATTAAAATTACACTTTTTTCTGTTAAAATTACACTTTTTTCTATTAGAATTACACTTTTTTCTGTTAGAATTACACTTTTTGTTAGAATTACACCTTTTCTCGTTAGAATTGCTTACACTTTTTTCCTCGTTAGAATTACACTTTTTTTGTTAGAATTACACTTTTTGTTAGAATTACACTATTTGTTGTTAGAATTACACTTTTTTCTCATTAGAATTACACTTTTTTCCTCGTTAAAATTACATTTTTTCTATTGGACTAATGTTACACTCTCAATGGACTTGGTCATATTCTCATATTCTCATTGGACTAATGTTACACTCACAATGGACTAAAATTACATTCTCAATGGACTCAAATTATACTTTTCCGGACTAAAATTACACTTTTCCTGGACTAAAATTACATTCTCCCGGACTAAAAATAACAATCTTATTGACCAAATTACACTTATCTGGACTAAAATTACACTTTTAAAAGACTAAAGTTACACTTATAAGTCACTCAATTCACAATGAGTTGTGTTAAAATTGGAAAAATTCAAAATAATATTTGTCGAAAAACTGAGTTACACTCGTAAAACGCAAAATATATTGTAAATTTGCTTCAAATTTTCAAATTTCAAAATAAAATCCGTCAAACCGCAATTTTTTCCGTTGAAATTACACTTTTTTCCGTTGAAATTACACTTTTAAAACAAAGGTGAAAGTGTAGTAACATTTGTATAAAAGTTTCGGTCAAAAAAAATTTATGCTCAAAAATTTTTTTGTGTATAATTAATCCATTAGTGAATGTATAATTAAAGCTAGAGAGAGAAAGTGGATTAATTAGTGTATAGAAAACTCATTAGTGTTAAGTATGTTTTTTTGCTTTCAATCTCAACCATCCTTAGTGGAAGATCTAAGGGATGTAGAGAGGACTTATGGACTCAAATATTTTGGTGGACTCATAAGAACTTTCTTTATATATATATATATATATATATATATATATATATATATATATATATATATATATATATATATATATATATATAAACACTACGAAGACATAATAGTTGCAAGAAATATACAACCACGATAAGCGTAATGACATGTTTTTAAAAGGTTTTTTTTTTAAATTTTTATGTATTTTTTTTAATGTAAGATAAGTTTTTTTTTATCTTTTAAGTATTTTTACATTTTACACTTACTGCTGATTTTTTTTTTTTAAATTATGTCTATCGAATATATTTTTTTTGTTACATAAATAGCTATTTTTAGGGATGTTTTGTTACTGTATATTTGATAAGTATAATTTTAGTGTCATTTTATCCCATATTTAATCCTTTATTCCGACTCGATTTTGTATACTTAAATGATTAAATAGCTCATTTATTTACTAATTTATAATAATTAGTTGCATTAGTTATATTTAATAATTAGTCGGATCTTAATAATATTAATATTTAATAATTCGGTTTTATTTATCGCGAATAGATATATATATATATATATATATATATATATATATATATATATATATATATATATATATATTTATTAATGTATTAGCTTTACCATAAATGTTATATAAATAATGCCTTGCTTTTGTGTTAATCGATTTTGTAGGAAATGGGTTCGTGAATAAAAGAGAGTGTGAACAAGACGGGTTGAGACGGGACAAAAAGAAAAATTGAAACAAATGAAAAGTCAACCAGTGACTTAACATTTGGCCATCACCATCGTCTCTCATTTCGATCACCACAAACACCATCAATTCATACCACCACCTTCATCACTCACCATTAATTTACACAAATTCATACCACCATTTATACTTCATCATCTCCTCTACCTTCACTCCACCTTCCTCTCGCACCAAGACTCGAACCGCATCTCCATCACCAACACCTCGGTTCAGTTCCGAAACAGACCTCATCTACCTCGCCATTCACCAAAACAATCAGCAGCAACAACTCACTCCATAGCCGCCATTATTACCACCATCGACATTCACCAACCTCCGGCCACCAAACACCTCATTCATCATCACCACTGATCCGCAGCTGCAACTGATTCGACAACCGCCAAGTGCTTTGTTTCGAACCCAGAAACCGACCTCCTTAACACAAGCAGCAGCTGGTAACAACTCCACTCTCCTTCACCAATTCGAATTCGGCACCGAAATCCGACATCGGGGTTGCTCAATTCGTCCACCACCATTATCACCTCCAATCCGCCATACCAGCCACCATCTCGCCACCACAAGTCGAAACCCAACCATCCGCGACAACCACAGCCCCATCATCACATCACAACAACCACCATAGCTCGAATCACCCGCCATCGCTGCTACTTGAACTCGGAATCAAAACCAAGTCAAATAGAAGCAATTGGATTTTAAGCCGGCCAACTGGCTGCCGCCTCACCGGCTCTCATTCCGCAACAATTCTCAAGATGGTCCTACGCCGGTCAACCGTCTGCCGATCTCTCAACCGGCTCTAAATCCTATCAATTTCACCTCAAGTTTACAGCGGGTTTTGTGCCGGTGCACAGCCGTCGGCCGGTGAGCCGACTGAGACCCATGTTGCTGCGATTTTTGTGTGTTGTCGTTTTCTCCCCCTTTCCCCCTTTTCTTTTTTTTTTTATTTTGGTCCATTTTTTTTTGTTTGAATTCGATGGTCTGAGTGTCATGTAATGTGGGTTTAGGTGTTATTATTATTATTATTAGAGGAATATAAAAGAGACCACTCCCTCACAATATTACATATACCATAATTTAGAATAGAAATGAGATAGTTCATTTTCTCCTCTCAAATAATTTAGAACCCTAGAAATTATTTTCCTCTCTTCAATTTTCCTAGACTCAAGTTGTAATCTTTATTAAAAATTAATGCAATTCTTCTTTTGTTCATTCAAGTTATTCAATTTCCAATAGTTTACATTTAGTCTTTTGGGTTGTATTTGGAAGACAAGAAGAAATTCATCTTCCATTATTATCCAAACTTGTTCCTTTCCTCTTAGTTGGTATAATTCCCATCTTTTGTTTACATTTACTTCATTTGTTTACATTTCTTATGTTGTTTAATCATTATTCATCTAAAGTAGTAATCTTTATCATGTTTACAATGTTTACTTGTGCTTTGTTGCATTTTGTTGTTAATTTCTCACCCATGAACATGAGTGAGTAGTCTTATCTAAGGTCATGGGGGATCTTGGGTGATTAAAAGGGTGAATTTGGGTTGTTAACCTTTTGAATTGGGTAATTAATTGGTCTCACTCTTATGCATATGAAGTGCTCGATGAAATGTTTGAACGAAAGTTTGAGTCTTTCATTAGCTTGTTTAACTTATCTTGGTGCCTATGCTATTAGATAGTCTTTATGCATGTTTGTGATGAGTTTGTCTCAACTAAGTGAAATCTTGTTTGTAAAACCTTACTCCCATGCCTATGAAATGTTTGATGGATTGTTTAAATGAGAGTTTGAGTCTTTCATTATCATGTTTAGTCTATCCTAGGTCGAAAGACAATGGAAGGCCTATATGGCATGGTCGAGACGAGTTTTTCATACTAAGTAAATGCTTGTTGGTTAGCTCTAATTGACTAAGAAATTAGGATCATTCATAGGCTTTTATCATTACCCATTTCTTGTTAGCAACCTTCTCTTCTCCGACTTACCCAAGTGAACCCAAAGACCTTAGCTTTCATTCATTTGATTAGAAGCAATTTCATTTAGTTTAACTTTATATCTCATTTGCATCTTAGTTTACAATTAATCAACCTCTTATTTTTATTTGGCTAAACTAAAGACTAAACCGACCAAGTATCTAACCCCCGCCATCTTTGTGTTCGACACCCGACTAAATACTACTTTTTATTTGGGTTTTATAAATTATTTTTGATTGGGAAATGACGGCAAATCCCTATATCAAAATGGCGCCATTGTCGGGGATGGCGTTAGGTTATGCTTAGTTAGTTAGAGTCTTAGGCTTAGTCTTTAGTTGTTGTTTGCTTGTTTGTGTAGTTTGTATGCTTCTTGTAGAGAGAGAGAGAGAGAGAGAGTGTGTGTGTGTGTGTGTGTGTGTGTGTGTGTGTGTGTGTGTGTGTGTGTGTGTGTGTGTGTGTGTGTGTGTGTGTGTGTGTGTGTGTGTGTGTGTGTGTGTGTGTTTGTGTGTGTGTGTGTTTGTGTGTGTGTGTGTGTGTGTGTGTGTGTGTGTGTGTGTGTGTGTGTGTGTGTGTGATTTTTGCCTTACCCTAGTGTGTAAAAGCACTAGGAGTCTTACGGTTTGTCAAGATTGTATGCCTAAGAGGAACCACCAAGCTTTGCTCTTTGACTCCGATCCCGAAAGGCTTTATAGAGCCTTAAGGAATAGGACCATAGCAAGGGTTATAACCTCTTCTCAAGCAACCATAAACCAAGCAAATTCACCCATCCAACCTCTCATTGAAAACACAACTCAACAACAACCAAACAACACAACTGAGCCTCCAATAGAAAATCCATTTCACAACTTCCGATTTCCAAATAGCCCACCTCGAACACCACCCCCTCATATACCAAATCCACCACCACCAATGGCTTTACGTGACCATAACCGTCCTAACCACAATGATGCTTGTGACCCAATTAATTTCGGCACCTTGGCTCCCAACAACTTTGAGATGCACCCCGCTCAAGTTGGCCTAATTGAAAAAGACTTGTTTGGAGGATACATTGAAGAAGATGCTCATGCTGACCTAAGGAAGTTCAAGAGGAAAGTCTCTATGATGAAAAAGAATGGGGTATCCGAGGATACACTAAGGATGATGTTATTCCCATTCTCCTTGACGGGTAAGGCGGATCGATGGTTGAATGTTCACCCTCCGGACACATTCACGACTTGGGACGCTTTAGCCAAGGCATTCATGGCCAAGTACTATCCATCATCCAAGACCGCTATGCTCCGAAATGAGATCCACACTTTCCAACAAGAGGATGGAGAATCTTTGGGTGAGGCATGGGACCGGTATCAAGACCTCATTGCTAGTTGCCCTCACCATGGGATTCCGGATTGGTATGTCACCCAAACCTTCTTCCAAACTTTGTTGCCAAGAACAAAAGAAATGGTGAATGCCTCCGTGGGAGGGGGATTCGATCATTTGGGTGATGAGGAGGGCATGACTCTAATCAAGAAAATGGTGGACTCCGAGGCAAACTATGGCACAAGAGTGAATGTCTTGAGAAGAAGTAAGCACTCTCCCGAATTCTTAGTGAATGTGGAGACTAATGCTAAGCTTGATATGCTCACCAAAAAGCTTGAAGAGTTGAGTAAGAAGAAGCAAGTGAACCAAGTGAGCCAAACTACCACATCTCATGGACCATCCATGGAAGAAGTGATGCAAAGATCAACTTGTGAGTCATGTGGAGGGATGGGTCACACTTATGAAGTATGTGCAAATAACCACCATAACAACTTTGATGGGAACAATGTGCAAGAGGTGAATGCTTTCCAAGCATTTAACAATTTCTCCAATCGTCCACCAAGGCCCTCATTCAACAACAACCAAGGATCCAACCAAAACTTTGCCAACCAATCTCAAGCATACCAAGATTATGGAGGTAACCAAGGGAACCATGGTAATCAAAACTTTTACCAAGGAAACCAAGCCAACCAAGGGTTTGGTCAAGGATTCAATCAATGGAACAACAATAATTGGAACAATCAAGGATACAACAATAATCAAAGGTACAACCAAGGGCAAAATCAAAGGTTTAATCAAGGGTACCAAGGGAACAACCAAAATTCCAACTTTAGAGATCAAGGATATGGCTTGACTCTTCCAATTTCCACCCAACCTTTCAATCAAGAGCCACCGCCCCAAGCAAGTAATACCATGGGAGATGATAAATATGACAACTTAGTGAATTTGATAGGGGATTTAGCAAGTAATACCCAACAACAAATCAAGAGTCTTGAAGCTAAAGTAGCTTCCCAAGCTCTCATGAGTTCTCAAAAACCACCGGGCGTATTTCTAAGACAAGGGCAAAATCCAATAGACCCTATGAAGGCAAAGGAAGTTAATGTTATCATGGTTGGAGTTGAAGAGGAAAAAGAAGAGTCATTTGATTTTCCAAGTCAAGAGGAGTTATCATACACTACTCCCTTTTCAATGGCTATGGAAACATTCCAAGAAGTTGACCATGATCCCGAAAAAGAGAGCATGGGAGATTATGTGCTTGAGTAAATAATGACAATTCATGGTACAAGCTTGGAAGTTGAAGTCGACCCGGATAAGGGAGAAATGGTTATGACTACACCAACCACTATGAGTGAAGAATTTGTGTTTGAAGAAATTGTGGAAGCACCAAATGTGGTGATAGAAGTTAAGAAGAACTCGGAAGAAGAAGAGATGGTGATGATAGAAGAACACTCTTTGGCCAAGCAAGAAGAAGTCATTTCTATAAGAGTGGACATTAGTAGACATGAGCTTGATGCCTCAAGTGAAGAGTGCAATGTGGTCAAGTCTAAAGAAATTCCCGTCAAACTTGATGACCCCGGGAGTTTCTCAATTCCATGTACCGTGGGTGACCAAAAGGTGGATAGTGCTTTGTGTGACTTAGGGGCAAGTATGAGTGTCATACCACTTGCCCTTGTGAAGAGGTTGAATATTTCAAGCTTAGCCCTGTTGGGGCTGGTGTCCTTTACAGTTAGTGCAAGGACTTACAAATCTCTAAAAGGATCAAAGGGCATACTTTTGGTATTATTATCAGTTGATCCACGTTTATCAATAACGGTTGGCTTGCTAGATAAGTTTGACGTTATTGTCATACGATATGGCGGTGATCAATGGTCCCTAAAAGTCACACCTATAGGATACGTTTGAGAGATGTGACAAGATGAAAATACGATCATGTTGATGCCTAATATGACTAACCAGATTAGTCGAGTTATTGACTAGTAATTAGTCAAACGCGATGTTGAGATAATTATTTAATACGGATTAAATAATCATGGCGAAAACGAATTAAGCGGTTAATTTGAAAATTGAATATAAGCAATTATATTTAATTAATGTATATTGAATCAATCAATTATACAATATTGTCTTTGTCGGACACGTATTAATATATCGACCGAGTCGTTTACTAGTTGATATTTTAAACCGATAACCGATGACGATTTATAATTGAAAACCCGTCGTATACATTTTAGCGAGACGAGTCGGACCATGAGTTAAAATGAGGAGAAAGTGGAAAGCCCACTCACTCCCCATGAAACCCACGGACCGAGTGAACAAAAGGGAGGGCATCTCTCTTTTGCAAGTGATCATCTCATTTTTACTGAAACTAGGGTTTTGGAGATTATTCCTCTGAAACCTAGATCTCACATCAGAAAACCTCACAAAATTCTCTCAATATTGCAAGGCAATTAGAGAATTCTTTCTAGCACAAGGGGCATAGTCTCAGACGGTCTTGGGTGCAACGATTAGGAGGAAATCTACTTTGATTTCTGTTCATTACGCCGCATTTCAAAGGACCCGAGGTTGATTCTTGTTCCTTATCGTTTCTCTATTGTATTTATGTTTTATGACGATAATCGCATGTTAAATTTACGTTATAGTCCTAAATTTAAAGGGTCTTATACGGATATTACCCTACAAGTGGTATCAGAGCGAGGCCACGTAAATTTTCATTGTGATTTTTCATAAATCGATTTGAAACGATTTTGTTTTTGTCTTAAAACCGTGCGGCATCAGCCATAGTCACACGGCAGAATTTTTTTTTGATTCAGCTGTTGCAATTTTGAAACCGTGACATGTTTTACACGGATGTTTTATCTTTATTTCGTTTTAATTTTGCATATTGTTATTTTATACTGAGATTATAGCAATATGTTAAGTTTTGTCAAATTTGTTGATTTAATTTTATACGAATTAGATCAAATTTGCAATGGTTTTGTTTCGACAAATCCGTTTTCACGAGGGTTTTAAAGTTTCAGCATGTTTTCCTCTCGATCGAGCCATTTTCTTGTCGATCGAGAGCTTTTCAGTGATGTTTTCATTCGATCGAACACATGCTTTACTCGATCGACCTTTTTTTTAAAACCCCACTGTTCGATCGAGAGGTCCTCGTACTCGATCGAACAGTTTTTCTGACTAAAGTCCTCGATCGACCTCTAGTTACGTCGATCGAGTACTTATCTTGTTTGGCATACCTCTCGATCGACTAGCGATTCGATCGATCGAGCCCTTTTGTTCCTCGATCGAGAATTTTTGTCCCTGGATCGAGGGATTTTGTTTTTAGCGACTTTGAATTTTAATCTTTTTGTTCCAAAAATTCTCTTTTGGCCATAAAATGTACATCATACGGATGTTGTACACTCGCTTGATAGTGAAACGGTTCACTCACGTCGTTATAGTTATTTTAAAGTGTATTTAAAGTAACGGGTTGTAATGGATTAAAATTGAATTGATAGAAGCAGTTTTGTCATATAATTTTAATCATTAAAAGGTGGTTTGGATAAATTTAACATAATTACGGAATTATGTCACGAATAAATTTGTTTTAGTTGATGCATTTTATTTATCGTTATTGTTGAATGCCTTGAATGCTTTTATTACGTATTTATTTATTTTACAAACGGTTGTAACTTAGTGTGGCCTTAGTAGAACATGTTACCGTAATGATGGAACACGGTCTTGGTTGTATTTTGAGATCTCGTATCTCCGTTTTGGATTTTTCACTTGTAATTACAGTTTTGTATTTAGAATGTAAATAGGTTTATATTTGTAAATTTTAAATTGTAATTTTTGAGAAGACCAAAGATGGAGACCGGATGCTCACTCCCGCATGGAAAAGATGGAACATCAAGACAAGTTTTTCGGGTCCAACGGTGGATTCCAAAGTTGTATTATGTTCTTTTTACTAGGATAGGCCACACTAGGAATTTTTATTTACGTATTGCATATATTTTTTTTGATGCTTTCATCGTAACGATAGCTTGCATCATTTTCCGCCTAAAACCAAACCACCTATTTATTGCATGAAAACTGACTCATATAAAGGTCACGCGTTAGTATTCTATGACATTCATATGTCACACGATTTTAAGCCATCACCTAAATTAATTCATTCACGTAATGCTAGTTTTTCGTTCACTTAAAATGAATTAAAATTAAGTTGATGGGATCTTCCTCGTAAAAACCAAAATTGAGAATGGTCTTTATAGGTCAAACTCCAATGAGTCCCTTCTTCGTCGGTAGGCATAATATGACCCCTTCTACGTCGGGTAAGTTGGAACCGATTGACCTATTTTATCTCAACACTATGGTCACTCGTACGATCCTGTGATTATGGTGGACTATAGATAGGATTTACGGAAATCTATCGACCAAGAGTTCTTACGGAAGAATTAGCTAAACAGTTGGCTTATCAATTTACGGAAATTGAGTCTTGGGATCACTTGTATCATTCTTGAGGGAGATCAATTATGCAAGTGCGAGAGTCTACACGTTAAAATGAATTTTTAAATAGACTTAAATCACCTCGATGAGTTGCTTATTTCGTTTTTGTTTTTCTTCCTTTTTCATTGTAGAACACGATCATTTAAACTCGCTAAAACAATATGGCTGGTCACTTGAACGACCCAATGCCAAGTGTCACATTGGACCGTGAGTCCACGGCCGGATCTTCATGAATCGGATGAATCGGTCTACTCGGATCAAGAATGATGGATCAAACTTCGCGGATGGGAGGCGGCATTACGGAATGATGCCGCTGCTGACGGGAAGCTCAAATATCTGATTGAGCCCATCCCACCAAACCCAGGCCCCACGGCTGGAATTAACGAGATCGACAAGTATAACGATTTCGCCATGGAAGCGGGTGCGGTAAAGAACGTACTTATTTTTGCAATGGAATCCAATTTGCAGAAACGCTTCATAGCCCAAGGTGCAAACAAGATTTTCACCACACTCACTAGGGAATTCTCGAAAGCACCGAGAATCGTGACCTATGAGCATACCACTCGCTTCTTTGATGCGAGACTCCGAAAGGGCCAACCGGTTAGCCCACACATTCTCGATAATTGAGAATGTCGAGAAGCTGGAGACGCTTGATTGTAAGATCAGCGAGAACATTGTGATTGACCGCATACTCCATTCACTCCACGATGGTTTTGCGCTCTTTAGAGCGAATTACTATATGAATGATTTGAAGAAAAGTCCCCATGAACTGCACTCCCTTCTCGTACAGACCGAGAAGGACATGAAGTTCAGTGGGAGCATGAAGCAGGATGTTCTCGTTGTGTCAAACAAGGGCAAGGGTAAGGGTAAAGTTCAGCCAGGGCCTAGCGGTAGGGCAAACCGAAGTTTAAGAAGTCGGGTTCAGGTAAGAGTGGGCCTGGTGAGTCGAGCAACTCATCAGGCGCGACAAAGAGCAAGGATGGTAACATGGAGTGTCACCATTGCCACAAGACTGGGCATTGGAGGCGTACATGTCCCGTATACCATGAGGACATAAAGGCGGTCGCGTTAAACCTTTGGTATGTCTTCTTCTTCTACTTTTATTCATATGATTGAGATTAACCACGCAAGTTACGGAACTTGGGTACTAGATACTGGTTGTGGTTCTCATCTGTGTAATCATGTGCAGGGGCTCCGAAACATCGAACCCCTCGTAAAGGGTGAGGTGGACTGCGTGTCGGGAATGGAGCACGAGTGGCTGCCGTCTCGAGGGGAACATATGTGATCCAGCTCCCTAGCGGATTTGAGTTATTTTTGTATAACTGCTATTATGTACCAGTCTTTCGAAAAACATTATTTCGGTTTACGCACTTGACAAACTTGGATTTTCATTTGTAATAGAGAATAATTCTTGCATTTTCTCATTACACAATATGATTTATGGCAAGGCGGTCTCCATGAATGGAATTTATGTTTTAGATCGGACCACCGAAATATTACACGTAATGAATAAAAAGTTAAAGGTTGGTGACAAAGATCAAACGTATCTATGGCAATGCCGTATGGGACACATTAATGAGAAACGCGTAAAACAGCTCATCAAAAATGGAGCTATCTCGGCCTTTGATTTTCAATCATTTGGCACGTGTGAATCATGTCTCATCGGTAAGATGACTCGAATTTCCTTCAAAGGTGTTGGAATGCGCGGCTGCGACCTATTAGGACTCATACATACGGATGTGTGTGGGCCTATGTCAATCACCGCACGAGAAGGCTATAGGTATTTCATCACTTTCACGGATGATTTAAGTAGATATGGCTATGTCTACTTAATGAAGCACAAAAGTGAATCCTTTGAGAAATTCAAGGAATACCGAGAATCGGGTACAGAACCTCTTTTGGCGAGAAAGATTAAAACACTGCGCTCGGACCGTGGTGGCGAGTATCTTTCTCACGAGTTTGATCAACACCTTAAGGACTGTGGGATTGCCCTACAGTTAACTCCACCTGGAACACCTCAGTTGAATGGTGTGTCCGAACGGAGAAATCGAACTCTACTTGATATGGTTCGATCCATGATGAGTCACACCGTGTTGCCTGACTCATTGTGGGGTTACGCTCTTTTGTCAGCCGCTCTAATACTTAACCGAAGTCTGTCTGAAGCTGTTGACAAGACTCCATAAGAACTATGGAAGGGAACGGTCCCTAACTTGTCCTTTATACGGGTTTGGGGCTGCGAGGCTTATGTCAAGTGGAGACACGAGGATAAGCTCGGCCCGCGATCGGTCAAGACATACTTTATAGGTTATCCAAAAGGAACACTTGGTCATTACTTCTATTCGCCAACCGAACAACGTGTTTTTGTTGCGGCTAGTGCGATATTCTTAGAGAAGGAATTTCTCGAGAATGCAAAGAGTGATAGAACCTTCGACCTGTCGGAGATTCCAGAACCAAACACCGAGCAAATATTGGAGGAACCAATTCCTTCAATCCCGGCTGCGGTGAATATTCCTGAGGAACCTAGGAGGTCGGGTAGAGTCTCTATTCCTCCGGACAGATACATTAGTATGGTCGAGGAACATGACATAGATGACATTCTACTCTTAACGAGTAGTGAACCCGCAACCTATAAAGGTGCCAAGACTAGTTCTGACTCAAAGCTATGGCTTGAGGCCATGCAATCCGAGATGGACTCTATGTATGAGAACAACGTATGGGATCTTGTTGACTTACCTGCTAAGGTTCGTCCCCTTCAATGCAAATGGCTTTACAAGATAAAGCATTCTGTGGAAGGTCAACAAGATATCTATAAAGCACGACTAGTTGCTAAAGGTTTCACCCAAGTGCCAGGTTTGCACTACGATGAAATCTTTGCACCCGTAGTCATGCTGCGTTCCATTCGGATTATCTTAGCGATTGCCGCTTTTCATGACTATGAAATCTGGCAGATGGATGTGAAAACCGCCTTCTTAAACGGCTTTTTGGAGGAAGAGTTGTACATGGTACAACCCGAAGGTTTCATCGATCCTGAACATCCTAAGAAAGTATGCAAGCTTAAGCGGTCCATTTATGGACTTAAGCAAGCATCTCAGAGTTGGAATCATCGCTTCGACCAAGTGATAAAAGACAATGGATTTACTCGATCGGTCGAGGAACCGTGTCTATATATCAAGTCGAGTGGGAGCAAGATTGTCTTTCTAATATTGTATGTTGACGACATACTCCTGATTGGGAATGACATACCTCTCTTAACTTCGGTGAAAGTATGGTTGAAGAACCACTTCCAGATGAAAGATCTGGGTGAGGCACAAAGAATTTTGGGCATCCGTATCTATCGAGATAGATCACGTCGGATGTTATCTCTCAGTCAGGAGTCTCACATAGACAAAGTCCTAGAGAGATTCAGCATGACTAACTCCAAAAAGGGGTTTCTTCCCATGGCTCCAGGGGTGCATTTGAGCAAGTCTCAGGCACCAGAGACACCGGAAGAGAAAGCGCGCATGACACGGATTCCTTATGCTTCGGCTATAGGATCAATCATGTATGCCATGATATGCACACGTCTAGACGTGGCATATGTATTGAGTATGACAAGTCGATTTCAACAGCATCCAGGTGATTCACATTGGATGGCTGTCAAGAACATTCTTAAGTACCTACGGAGGACTAAAGATTGGGCATTGACTTATGGAGGCGAACAAAAGCTATGCGCAACTGGTTTCGCAGATGCTAGTTTCCAAACGGATCGAGATGACTCGAAATCTCAGTCTGGATTCGTTTTTACTCTTAATGGCGCTGCAGTCAGCTGGAAGAGTTCCAAACAAAGTGTTACAGCAGATTCTACGACTGAGTCCGAGTACTATGTCGCGTCTAGACATGTACAACGGAAAGCTCATCTAATCCGAGATTACGTGGAGCAAAAGGAAGTAGTGATAGAAAAGATTGCTACACATGATAATATAGCAGATCCTCTCACTAAACCATTACGACAAGATAAGCATGAAGGGCATGTTAATTCCATGGGAATTAAACGTGTTCCTGAGTTGTGGTACTCTTTTATGGATTAGATTCATCTTCTTGTGTACTCTATACGACATCATCGTTTTGATATTTATATATTTTGTTTTTCATGTGGAATTGTACGACAATTTTGAACACCACAAAGTGAACTGAACAAACATTATATTTTTTTAGTCCTTAATTGCCCACATGAGCTGATAACTCTGGCAATTATTTTGTGACGTTGGTTGATGGCGGGTTCAACAAGCCATAAGTCAACCGGTTGACTGACCAATCACAGAGGCGAGTTATACGGATATCTCGTAGGACACAATTGTGACATCGACGTGGAGTCCTAAATGTTTTATAACATTCGGTGCTAGGTCGTGGATAGGACCTCCATGGTGATCCTAAGAGTCGATTATTTTGACTATCGACTGTCTCTTGAGACTACGGCAGATTTTGGGTGACTTTGGTTTCTTTCTCACGGTCATCCGTAACAGGGGGCCAAGTAGATTTTTTCTGGGTCATTTCATGCTGTGCTTAGATCGGAAGGAGTCGAGTTGAAGGAAATATTCAGCCTTTATCAGTACTCGATATTTCTCGGGGCCACTCGAGGAGTCAGAATCGAAATGCATGGCCATGCTCGGATACGGATTCGTTTTATCAGTTAAGTTACTCTCTAGTCGGGGAAACCACTCTTGATCCAGATCGATTGTAAAATACGACCTTTGCGGATCCGGATCTGCAAATTGTTTTACATTGAGTGGGAGAAATTCTAAATGAATATGAGAATCGGTTATCGCACATACACTTGTACGGACAAGTAGGAGTTTGTTGGAGCTGTGTCCTCCAGTTAGTGCGGATAACGTCATTGCACGTACACTTGTACGGACAAGTGGGAGCTTGTTGGGGTTGGTGTCCTTAACAATTAGTGCAAGGACTTACAAATCTCTAAAAGGATCAAAGGGCATACTTTTGGTATTATTATCGGTTGATCCACGTTTATCAATAACGGTTGGCTTGCTAGATAAGTTTGACGTTATTGTCATACGGATGGCGGTGATCAACTGGTCCCTAAAAGTCACACCTATAGGATACGTTTGAGAGATGTGACAAAGATGAAAAATACAGTCATATTGATGCCTAATATGACTAACCGGTTAGTCGGAGTTATTGACTAGTAATTAGTCAAACGCGATGTTGAGATAATTATTTAATACGGATTAAATAATCATGGCGAAAACGAATTAAGCGGTTAATTTGAAAATTGAATATAAGCAATTATATTTAATTAATGTATATTGAATCAATCAATTATACAATATTGTCTTTGTCGGACACGTATTAATATATCGACTGAGTCGTGTTACTAGTTGATATTTTAAACCGATAACCGATGACGATTTATAATTGAAAACCCGTCGTATACATTTTAGCGAGACGAGTCGGACCATGAGTTAAAATGAGGAGAAAGTGGAAAGCCCACTCACTCCCCATGAAACCCACGGACCGAGTGAACAAAAGGGAGGGCATCTCTCTTTTGCAAGTGATCATCTCATTTTTACAGAAACTAGGGTTTTGGAGATTATTCCTCTGAAACCTAGATCTCACATCAGAAAACCTCACAAAATTCTCTCAATATTGCAAGGCAATTAGAGAATTCTTTCTAGCACAAGGGGCATAGTCTCAGACGGTCTTGGGTGCAACGATTAGGAGGAAATCTACTTTGATTTCTGTTCATTACGCCGCATTTCAAAGGACCCGAGGTTGATTCTTGTTCCTTATCGTTTCTCTATTATATTTATGTTTTATGACGATAATCGCATGTTAAATTTACGTTATAGTCCTAAATTTAAAGGGTCTTATACGGATATTACCCTACAAGCCCACACTTCCATTACAATCAAGCTTGCCGACGGGACAATCAAATCTCCAAATGGGATTCTCAAGGATATCATGGTTCAAATTGGTAAGGTTTCAATTCCTACCGATTTTGTTGTATTGGACATCCCTATGGGACGACGCTCTCGTATCATTCTTGGTAGGCTATTCTTGGTCACGGGAGGAGCCGTCATAGACGTCAAAGAGGGACGATTGTCATTCAAAGTCGGGAAGGAAAAAGTTGAGTTCAAGCTACCACATGCTTCAAAGAAAACCGTGGTTCAAAACATGTTTGCCGTGGAAACTTTAGAACTCCATGAGAATGAAGAAGATGAGAACATGGAATTCTTGATTGCTTGTGAGTCAAAAGTTGATGATGAGCCACCGGATAAGTTCTTTGAAGAAGAAGTGAATGGTAAAGATAAGTGTGGGGAAAAGGACAAGACTTGGGAAACCGAGTTCGATTCTAGCACCAATGCCCCTCCAAAATCAAAATCGGGAATTGAGAAGAAGAAGCCAAAGAGATGGAGGAAGAGATCGAAAGGAAAGAGGGTATGTGACCCTAGTGTTGACAAAGAGACTAAGGAAAAGCTTGAAGAAGAAATGAACCGAAAATGGAAAGAAGTTCAAGATGCCATGGGTAAGTTGCATGCTTTGATGATGAAGAACAAGGGTCCATGTGTTGTTGATCCTTGTATTGAAGGTAGAAGGTTGGTGGGATCTCGGGATATTGATCCCGGTTGAATGAAGTCCTTGAATGAAGAGGTTTGGTGGAGTTACTTAAGAACCACCGCAATGTATATATTCTCCTTCTCTTTAATTAAGTTTTTACCGCATTTTGCATTTAGTGACATGATTCGATTATGAGCTAATCTAAATTAGCTCTCTTTGCATTCATATAGTATAACTTGCATCATATTTCAATATTGCATATAGATTAGATCATGCATTGCATACCTATTTGAAAATCACTAAAAATTTGAAAAATCAAAAAATCAACAAAAACATGTATTTCATTTCCGAATTTCCTCCACACATTTATTTCCATTGGAAATATGTAAATAAATAAGTGTGAGGAGGAAATTCCATCATTTTAAAAATACAAAAACATGTTATTTATTTCCAAATATTCAAAAAAATCCAAAAACATGTTCTTTAATTTCGAAAAATTCAAAAACCACCAAAAATATGTTGTTTATTTTTCCTTCTCTCCCTATACTTTGTTCCATTGAGGATAATGTAAATTTCAAGTGTGGGGAGGGAAATATCCACTTTGTGAATATTTTCTATATTTGTTCATATCATTATATACTTGTAAATTTAAGAAAAATCAAGAAAATGCCTAAAAATCGAAAAAAAAAATTCAAAATTCCAAAAATATTGCATTGTATATATATGTTTGGCTAACCTTTGGCATATGCATTGACCATTTGAGGCAATAAGGAGCTAGAAGTCGCTTGGTAAACTCGTTCTAATCTCTTACTCCTTTACCGTTCTTTCTTTATATATCTTGCATATTTGAAGGAGGATGGGAAATTTTTGTGCCTTGGATGTTCCTTCTGGGAACTTTTGGATTGTTGGTGTTGATGTGTTGCTAGGATTAGTCAAACTTGTTGCACGTTTTAATTCATGTTTGTTTAATTTCCGCATGCATTGTGTCTTGTATATATTTGTTTGTGCTTAAATTGCGTTTACATTGAGTTTGTGAATACGTGTTTTCAAAAAATGTGGTCTAGGGAGGGATTATGATACCCCAATGATGAGTTATGTCTTGACTATGCCTTCCCCCTCCCCGTGGCTCACACCCGTGTCACATGGTTAGCATATGAAAAAAGGGCATGTCCACCAAGTTTTAGCCGCCTTGTGAGACCGAAAGGACCTTAGGCTAGACCTAGACCTAAACCTAGACCTAACTACTCAAATGTGACGATTAGAGCCTCCTAGGGTCGGTGCATTCATACCCGACCCCCACTTAGGATAGTGAGTAGGTCTCCTCGCGAGACGTGTTATGTCTAGACGCATAAGTGTGTCATTCCGTCCTTAGGCCATGATTTGCATTTCATTTTTTGTGCACAAGTTATGATAAAATTTGTTTTCACATGCATATGAACCTCACATAGCCAAATTGCCTTGTTTTGTCCCTTCCATTATCTCCCTTTTTGATTCACCCCCTTTGAGCCTCAACCTATTCATTTGGCAAACTCACTAAAATAGCTACATCCCATAACCACCCTTCCTTGATCAAGAATTGGTCGGTATTGTCGTAGTGTTGTAGGAGGTGATTTGGGTCATAATGGTGGATAGTATACATATCCACTTGGGTTGGAACTTGGTATGCATTTGGCATTGTATATAATTAAGAGGTTTTGAAAAAGAAATGAAAAACAAAATAGAAAAGTGAAAAAGTTGTGAAAAATTCAAAAAAAGAGTTGGTTGTTTTGTATATATTTGTGTTAAAAGAAGAAAAAGGCAAGCAACACCCCTCCTCATCATTAAACGGGGCTCGTTGCTAAATAAAGGGGCAAATTGATGTTTTTCCAAAATGAGTCGGGTTTATACAATTTTTGCATGACTTGGGAAACCGGGTTTTTGTTAGGGTGTAGACGTTACCATTTGTTGAAATAAGAGTAGTACTCTCAAATTTTTCCAATTTGAGTTGGGTTTATGCAATTTTTGCATAGTTTTGGTGATCCATTCTATGTTAGGGCATAGACGTGTCTCAAGTGTTGCAATAAGGAAAGGGATGTGATGTGTCGATAATTCTTGATTTGAACTCCACATATCCAAACGGTGCTTACACCAATCTCGTTCCGTCCTACTCCTTAGCCCCATTACAACCCTTATTTCATGGCTTGCGCATTGTTACATTTTGCATCCCATTTGGACATAGGACTGTTTTACACATTAGATTGTGGACACGTTCTCACGAGTCGTAGTAGGAGAGTGTTTGGCTACTTTTTGTGCAAAAACACCCGGTCTTTAAATGAGTGACGAGTGAAATCCATGAGGTTGTCGATGGTCTAAGTCCCCTTAGTCATGGGTCTCTTTTGGTTGAATCTTACGCGTGTCATGTCATTCTTGGAGGGCTAGCCTTGCTTCCCCTTTTCCCCGCCTTAGAATGTGTTTCTTTGACTTGTGTGAACATATTTGGGTTGCTTTTGCCACGTTTAGGGAGTTGGCACCTCGTTGAAGTTTTGAGACGGTTTCACCTAACCTAGACCTTTCAATTTTGAAGCAAAACCCCGCTTAGATGAGGAAAGTGGGTGACTTTTTGTTAGATGCATTCTATTACTTGCATATGTCCTTACATGTTGGATGCATCGCCATTTTGGCAAGACCCCACTTCCCTTGCAAGGAGGCACTTTACCTCATAAGTGTCTCGTTGTGAGTTGAAGGGACGGAAAAGGCCCGTTAATTGCCTCTCATCGGATATTATTAGTTTAGCTATTCTTTTATATTAAGGGTCATAGTTTAATTTAAATGAGCTTACTCAAGGACGAGTAAAGTTTAAGTGTGGGAAGATTTGATAAGTATAATTTTAATGTCATTTTACCCCATATTTAATCATTTATTCCGACTCGATTTTGTATACTTAAATGATTAAATAGCTCATTTATTTACTAATTTATAATAATTAGTTGCATTAGTTATATTTAATAATTAGTCGGATCTTAATAATATTAATATTTAATAATTCGGTTTTATTTATCGCGAATAGATATATATATATTTATTAATGTATTAGCTTTACCATAAATGTTATATAAATAATGCCTTGCTTTTGTGTTAATCGATTTTGTAGGAAACGGGTTCGTGAATAAAAGAGAGTGTGAACAAGACGGGTTGAGACGGGTCAAAGAGAAAAATCGAAACAAATGAAAAGTCAACCAGTGACTTAACATTTGGCCATCACCATCGTCTCTCATTTCGATCACCACAAACACCATCAATTCATTTCCACCACCTTCATCACTCACCATTAATATACACAAATTCATACCACCATTTATACTTCATCATCTCCTCTACCTTCACTCCACCTGCCTCTCACACCAAGACTCGAACCGCATCTCCATCACCAACACCTCGGTTTGGTTCCGAAACAGACCTCATCTACCTCGCCATTCACCAAAACAATCAGCAGCAATAACTCACTCCATAGCCGCCATTATTACCACCATCGACATTCACCAACCTCCGGCCACCCAACACCTCATTCATCATCACCACTGATCTGCAACTGCAACTGATTCGACAACCGTCAAGTGCTTTGTTTCGAACCCAGAAACCGACCTCCTTAACACAAGCAGCAGCTGGTAACAACTCCACTCTCCTTCACCAATTCGAATTCGGCACCGAAATCCGACATCGGGGTTGCTCAATTCGTCCACCACCATTATCACCTCCAATCCGCCATACCAGCCACCATCTCGCCACCACAAGTCGAAACCCAACCATCCGTGACAACCACAACCCCATCGTCATATCACAACAACCACCATAGCTCGAATCACCCGCCACCGCTGCTACTTGAACTCGGAATCAAAACCAAGTCAAATAGAAGCAATTGGGTTTTAAGCCGGCCAACTGGCTGCCGCCTCACCGGCTCTCATTCGGCAATAATTCTCAAGATGGTCCTACGTCGGTCAACCGTATGCCGATCTCTCAACCGACTCTAAATCCTATCAATTTCACCTCAAGTTTACAGCGGGTTTTGTGCCGGTGCACAGCCGGCGGCCGGTGAGCCGGCTGAGACCCATGTTGCTGCGATTTTTGTGTGTTGTTGTTTCCCCCCCCCCCCCCCCCTTTTCTTTTGTTTATTTTGGTCCATTTTTTTTGTTTGAATTCGATGGTCTGAGTGTCGTGTAATGTGGGTTTAGGTGAGGATGAGAGGATTATTAGTATTAGTAAGCTTATTATTATTATTAATATTATTATTAGTTAATATTATTATTAGAGGAATATAAAAGAGACCACTCCCTCACAATATTACATATACCATAATTTAGAATAGAAATGAGATTAGTTCATTTTCTCCTCTCAAATAGTTTAGAACCCTAGAAATTATTTTCCTCTCTTCAATTTTCCTAGACTCAAGTTGTAATCTTTATTAAAAATTAATGCAATTCTTCTTTTGTTCATTCAAGTTCTTCAATTTCCAATAGTTTACATTTAGTCTTTTGGGTTGTATTTGGAAGACAAGAAGAAATTCATCTTCCATTATTATCCAAACTTGTTCCTTTCCTCTTAGTTGGTATAATTCTCATCTTTTGTTTACATTTACTTCATTTGTTTACATTTCTTATGTTGTTTAATCATTATTCATCTAAAGTAGTAATCTTTATCATGTTTACAATGTTTACTTGTGTTTTGTTGCAATTTGTTGTTAATTTCTCACCCATGAACATGAGTGAGTAGTCTTATCTAAGGTCATGGGGGATCTTGGGTGATTAAAAGGGTGAATTTGGGTTGTTAACCTTTTGAATTGGGTAATTAATTGGTCTCACTCTTATGCATATGAAGTGTTCGATGAAATGTTTGAACGAAAGTTTGAGTCTTTCATTAGCATGTTTAACTTATCTTGGTGCCTATGCTATTAGATAGTCTTTATGCATGTTTGTGATGAGTTTGTCTCAACTAAGTGAAAGTTTGTTTGTAAAACCTTACTCCCATACCTATGAAATGTTTGATGGATTGTTTAAATGAGAGTTTGAGTCTTTCATTATCATGTTTAGTCTATCCTAGGTCGAAAGACAATGGAAGGCCTATATGGCATGGTCGAGACGAGTTTTTCATACTAAGTAAATGCTTGTTGGTTAGCTCTAATTGACTAAGAAATTAGGATCATTCATAGGCCTTTATCATTACCCATTTCTTGTTAGCAACCTTCTCTTCCCCGACTTACCCAAGTGAACCCAAAGACCTTAGCTTTCATTCATTTGATTAGAAGCAATTTCATTTAGTTTAACTTTATATCTCATTTGCATCTTAGTTTACAATTAATCAACCTCTTATTTTTATTTGGCTAAACTAAAGACTTAAACCGACCAAGTATCTAACCCCCGCCATCTTTGTGTTCGACACCCAACTAAATACTACTTTTTATTTGGGTTTTATAAATTATTTTTGATTGGGAAATGACGGCAAATCCCTATATCAATATTTTAATTACTATTGATAGTAGGCAATATTCTCTAACAATATTTTTAAGCTCTTAGATCAATCGTAAATTTATTTTTTAAAATTTTGAAAAATAGTTTTGACTACTTCTAAAACAATACTTTCTTCTTATCCTTTCTGAGTTATGACGTATAAGTTTTTTTAATATTCTTCTAATAATAATATTGTAAATATGTTATTTTCATTTTAAAGTTTCTCGTCTTTTTTTTGGGGGGGGCATCAATATGTTCACATTTACAAAATTTTATATTGAGACTTGAGAGTAAGATATTACCTACGTAATTTATATGAAGGAATGAATATTATTGGCATATGCACACACACACGTTAGCTTAACATCCATGTGCTTTGTGACTTAGGATATAACATGAGTTTACTAACAAGTGTTGCTTCAACTTCCCATGTACATCAAACGACCGAAGAGTATATACAGTCATCATTTTCGCCAGCTTCTACAACTAAAGGTTTGCAACGTCTATTATTTTACTTATTTTTTATGCTTACTTATTTTTTATGCTATTTGGCATACTGACTAACGTAGCTTAGATATTACGTACTCCTACTTATTTTTAAATGATATTTTTCATGGTGGTAAAAAACCCCAAAAAAATCTTATGTACTTCCTCTGCCAACTCTATGTCCAAAGTGTGGTGCAAAGCTATTTAGGAATGAAAGTATAAACTTTTGTTGTGGTCAAGGAGATATTAGACTTGCAAACACTTCTGTTCCGGAAGTTCTACGACATCTTTTCTTGGGAAATGATATAAATGCAGTTAATTTTCGTAAATATGTAATGTTCAACAACAGTTCTTTCGCTTTTACATCGTATGGAGTTAAAAAAGACCACACACTTACGCATAGGAACCGCGGAATCTACACTTTTCGTGTTCAGGGACAGTTTTATCACTTCATCAATGACATGCTTCCTACTCAAGAACAGCCACGATATATCCAACTATATTTTTTTGATACGGACATTGAGCTATGGCAGCGCATGCAAATTGATGAAGATTTAAGTCATATTGTCGTAGCAACATTAATGCGGATTATGAATGCAAATCCATATGCGACTTTCTTTCGCTCATTAAGAAAGCTTAATATAAGTGAGGAAAGTCGTATTGTCATTCGAGCCGATCCAACGCATGACCAACGTACTCATAATGCACCTTTAGCATCTCAGGTCGCAGCTATTTGGATTGAAGATGGAGGTTCATCAGAGCCTCTAAGACATGATATTGTCGTTTATGCTAGGTCGGGTTATAGCCATCATGTACTACACTATTACGCTTGTTATGACCTTCTACGGTATCCACTTTTATTCCTTAATGGTGATACAGGATGGCATCGCCGTGTATACAAATACAATAATTCACGACGACGTCGTGAACCATGTTCAACTTTCCCTATAAACGAAATTTTGATTCAGACTGCAGACGATTTGCTTGAAGCAGAAAAAAAAGGTATGTTTTAAAATATTATATAAATGTTTTTATTTACTATAACAAGTACACGCTTACATTAAGTACAAATTTATTATTATTGTTTTTTATTTTCTCAGCTGCGAACTCTTCAGAATCGAAAAAAAAAAAGATTTTATGTCGAGAGTATTATTGCTATCGTTTGCAGATATGTCCGAATGATTCTTCAATTTTACTGCGTTGTGGTCGACTTCTTCAGCAGTATGTTGTTGACATGTATATTAAACTGGAATCAACTCGCCTTGATTTCATTAGGGGTAATCAAAGTGCTATTCGAGCAGAGCTTTATCAAGGTGTGATTGATAGTTATAACGTAGGCCAAACTCATGGTACTCATATTGGAAATTCTTATATCCTGCCTGCAAGTTTCACAGAGTGTGGACGCGATTTGCGTTGTCGCTACCTTAGTTCTATGTCCATGGTTCAACGTTATGGCAAGCCAGATATATTTCTTACCATGACATGCAATCCAAGATGGCCTGAAATAGAACACGAATTACTTCCGTTTGAGGAAGCGCAAAACAGACCTGATCTTGTTACGCGTGTTTTCAGAGCAAAGCTCATTGAGGTCAAGAAAGAAATTGTAGAAAAAAAACTATTCGGCGCTGTTGATGGATACGTATATGTGGTAGAATTTTAAAAGAGATGTTTACCACACGTACATTTCCTTATCATACTAGATGCGGTTAGTAAAATACGTTCTCCAGATCAATATGATGCATTTGTGTGTGCTGAAATTCCGTGTGCTACTGATAACCCTCATCTTCATAGTGTTGTTCTGAAGCACATGATGCATGGCCCGTGTGGTAGAGACTTCTCTTCGAATCATTGCATGAAGAATGGTAAATGTAAAAACCATTATCCTCGTGATTATGCAGACATCACAACAAATACCCACAATTCATACCCTATATATCGAAAGCGTGGGAATGGTAGATCTGCTACAGTTCGTGACGCTCAACTCGATAATAGATGGGTAGTGCCATACAATCCTTTTTTGTTGGCAAAATATGACTGTCACCTGAATGTAGAAGTTTTCTCAACAATAAAAGCAGTCAAGTATTTGTATAAATATATTTATAAGGGCCGTGATCGTGTATCTTTTACAGTAGCAGATGACAACGACCAACATAAATATGATGAGATAAGTGCTTTTCAGTCTGCAAGGTGGATATCACCACCTGAAGCAATGTGGAGAATCTATAGATTTTGCTTAAATGAGATACATCCTAATGTAGTTACACTACAAGTACATCTTCAGAACGTGCAAACTGTATTATTTCGGTCGTTCGAGCGACTACAAAACATAGCCGAAGACGATGCCAGAAAGAAGACGATGTTAACAACTTTTTTTAAAGAAACCAGATGGATTCTTATGTACGTACACTATTATATCAGCAATTTCCAGAACATTATCTATGGCTTGGGCAAAAGGATGAAAAGATTTGGCTTCCAAGAAGAAGAGGCTTTGCTCTTGGTAGGTTAGTATATACAAATCCAACGGAAGGCGAGGCATACTATTTACGTCTTCTACTTGCAAATGTCAGAGGCCCGCGTTCGTTTGAGGAATTGCTTATAGTACTAAATATTGTTCTCCCTTCTTTTACAGAGGTCGCATATAGACGAGGGCTTCTGGAGGATGATGATTCTATCGAAAACGGTTTGGGCTGAAGCTCATCGTTTTCAAATGCCTTTTGCTTTGAGACGACTTTTTGCCACTTTACTCATTTACTGTTCGCCAAAGAGTCCTAGGCTTCTATGGGATAGATTTTTACCCGCGTTATCTGAAGACTACAGTTTAGCATTCCCTGAAAAACCAAGGAAGGTTTTAAATCTCACGCTTAAGAGTATATGTTACATCATCGAGTCAATGGGCAAAAACTTCACTGATTTTGACTTTAGAGGCCTTCAAATAGAAGATGATGAAGCAGACAATTGAAGAATGAAAGAAATCGATGAAGAACTCAGTATTCCTTTTACATCTGAAGAACTTAATGCACTCTCATTGTTGAATGTTGAGCAGTTACATACAATATAATTAACAATAGAGTTCTTGTAAAAAAAAAACTGGAGCTTTCTTTGTAGATGGCCCAGGAAGTACAGGTAAGACTTTTCTTTACTCTACATTGCTTGCGCATTTGAGAAAAAGAGGCATTATTGCCCTTGCAGTTGCCAGCTCTGAAATTGCAGCATCAAACATTTCTGGTGGCGGAACAGCTAACTACCGATTCAAAATTCCTCTTGATATCGACCAGAATCAGAGTACTCAGATATCAAAACAAAGTACAGTTGCTGAATTAATTCGAGCATGTAGAATAATCATCTGGGATGAGGCGCCAATGGCTAAAAGACAATCAATTGAACATTTTGAAAGGACAATGCGTGATATTTGTTCAAAAGACTTACCCTTTTGAGGAAAAGTTTTTGTGTTTGGAGGAGATTTTAGGCAAGTACTTCCCGTAATGCTAAAAGGTACACTTCGTGAAGCTCTCGATGCAAGCTTGGTAATGTCTCCGCTATGGGCGCTGCTTGAAAAGATGCACTTAACTCTTAATATGCGTGCGATTACTGATCCACTTTTTTGCGAGTTTGTATTGAGCATTGGTGAAAATCGACAGCCTTATGAGAATGGCAAAGATATAACATTACCAAGAGCTATTGTATTAGCCAAGAATCAGAAGTCTCAACTTTTGCAGCAATTGATTGAAACGATCTGTCCAGATATACATCATGTTAACTTGAACCCGCTCTTAACGACAAAGAGAGCTATCTTAACTCCGAAAAACGATGATACAGAAACCATAAATTCCATCCTGGTTTCAAAGCAACACGGTGAAGCATTTGAGTATCACGGTTTTGATGAGGCCGTTGATATAACTATTGAACAATATCCTATAGAATTCTTAAATACTCTAAATCCTGGCGGCCTTCCACCACATCATTTAGTGCTAAAGAAAAATAGTCCGATTCTTTTATTAAGAAATCTTGATCCGACTTCCGGACTATGCAACGGGACAAGACTCATATGCAAAGCATTTTCCAAAAATGCTATTGATGCTGAGATTGTTGTTGGACATCATAAGGGGGGAGAGTTTTTATTCCTAGAATACCTCTCCAGCCATCTCCAACAGATAAGTATCCTTTTAATTTTAAAAGAAAACAGTTTCCCATCAAGCTTAGTTTTGCGATGACAGTTAATAAATCGCAAGGCCAGACATTGGATAAAGTTGGCATTTACTTACTACAACCAGTTTTCTCTCATGGGCAATTATATGTTGCACTTTCTCGTGCTAAAAGGAGCGTTGATGTTGTTGTTGTAATCGTCTCGCAAAACTCGACCGAAGAATCTATTAAAACCAAAAATATTGTATGCTATGAGATATTGCATCGAGCAGGCATTTTATGAAGTTTATATAAAAAAAATTTCATGTAAAGTATATGTATTGTTTGTATGATGTCGTTGTATCTATTTCTCAGTGTTACAGATGTAATTTACAATGTCATATATGTTGTTATTTTTAAGTACTTGTAGTTTTATATATATTTTTTTTTATATTTCGTGCTTTTCTACATCAACTCTTAAACTATAGAGATATTTATCATTATATTTCAACAAATTCTAAAATTTGATTTACTATCAGTAGAAAAAAAATTATCAAAACAAAATTTATTCCCGTCCAGCATTAAAATGTGTAGAATTATATTATCCACAAACGGCTTTTTTTTTGTTTGGTTGGCTTGTTCTGTCGCATCTACCACATCAGTCATCACAAGATAAGATCCACATAAATGAGTCGTCTTTTAAATATGATATGATATATATATATATATATATATATATATATATATATATATATATATATATATATATATATATATATATATATAGGGTCGGGGTCATGTGCGAACTAAAGTACGGTGCGAACCGTACGAACTGTCAATGTCATCCTAATATTAAAACAACCAGTGGTCCAAATTATAAATCTCACTCCACGCATAACAATCACACCCCACCACCTTTGTTTCTCTTTCCTTCCATCACCATCAGGCGTCCTCCAAGGGGTCAATCTCACCTATGCCGGAGAGCACAGTTCACCGGCGGAGCTGACCGGACTTATCCCTCCGGCAAAACCCGACCTAACGTAATATCCGACGGACCACCCTCTCATCTTCATTATTAACACCCCAACACCTATCTCCAGCTACCGACGACCACCGGAACACCGGAAGTCGACTACCGATGCTGAGTCAAAAAGTGCCCTTAATCTCATTGTTGATATATCACGTTCTTTTGTTGCCAATTTGTTGATGAAATTAATGTAATTTGGCTCTTGTTTTATTTCATTGGTATATGAACACGATTTTGCCCTCTTTTTTTCAGACTTTTTTTCGAAAATTAGACGCCTTTGAGGGTGTTTTATGTTGACAAATCTATCAGGTTGTATCATGGATGAAAATGTTTACATCTTTCTTCTTGTTGTTTTGTCCTAACTTCGATCAATGTGCCTTTAAATCATGAAATTCTTAATTTTTTCTTTCTTTGTGGAAAGGATCTTTCTGTCTTTTGCAGATAAATTCTTAATTTTGAAGGATTTTTAATGAAAGAAGCCCATATCTTTCATGAGTAAGATGTTTTTTAGGCTGAATGATATGGCAGGTTCTCTTGTTTTCTTTTTTTCTTTTTTTAATTTTTTTTATTTCAATAGCTTTGCCTTTAAATCATTTGATTCTTAATTATTGTCTATTTTGCTTTGGAAAGTTGGCTTCTTTCATCTTATTTTGAATGTTGAGGCCTTTTTTTAATATTTGTATCTAACAAGGTCAAGATGTGTATCTATACAGTTTTTAAAATGTATTCGGAGATAAAAAAAATTTATCCAACCATTTAAAGGAGTTTATTTAGCAAACAAAAGATATGTATCTAGTAACTTATATGAATGTATCTAGTAATTTAAGAGTGCTATCTATTTGTATCTAGTAACTTAAAAAAGTGTATCTAGCTAACTAAAGTAATGTATCTAGAAACTTAAGAAAGTGTAACTAGCAAACTAAATGTATGTATCTAACAATTTAAATGAGTGTATGTAGCTAACTAGGGGAATGTATCTAGCAACTTAAATGAGTGTATCTAGCTAGCTAAAGGTACGATCTAGTAATTTAAAGGAGTGTATCTAGCAAGATAAGGAGTTGTATCTAACAACTTAAAAAAGTGTATCTAGTAATTTAAAAGAGTGTATCTATCAAAACAAAGGGTTGTATAAATGTAGTAATACTCTAACAGTGATATTCATGCAACCCACAAGGCCCAAATCCCTCATAAATAACCAAAGCCCAAATTTCTCAAAATCCAACTAAATATTCTACGCCCTCTTTTTTCTTTCACCGTTTTGACCTGCCGTCGCCGGTATTCCGGCAGCCTATGACTCATCCCAACTCCGGCTGCCCCCACTCATATATATCTACTTTTGTCCTACCATCCACACTACCTCCCTTGCTCATCTACAACCACGCCACCGCCGTTAATTAACTAATGTCAATCTCAAAATGTTTGTGATTTTAATGTTGGATCTACTAAAAACAAAGTTATATTTCGAAAAAATTAATTGTTATAATTGACAAATCGGAAAAATTAGAGTCAAAAAACGTCTTTTGATAGCGGAAATGATTCCGATGGTGGTCAGGGCGGTGGCATGTCGGAGTTCCGGTGGCCAGCGATACCGAAACATAAGTGTCAGTGACAAGGTGGTGTCGATTGTGGTTTTGATGAGGTAGCTGGTTGTGGACGGGGAAGCTCATGGACGTTTTCTGATAGTTTTCTGATAGTTTCAGGATTGCTGTCGACATGTCTGTCGCCAATGGTGAGTCTCAAGGAAATGCCTGCAAAAAATCCAATATTAGACAGAATTGTTTACGTCTGATAAAATGTTTACTGTCTAACAACGGTAGCTGGGAAAGAAACTTACAAATACCAAACCATTTTTAGTGAACTCTTGACCCACAACACTAAATTGGCATCTCGTTGACAGGAAAAGTTCCATGTACGCGCTCTTGTCTACCAGTGCAGCGATTCCACCATTTTTAGGGCCCTTCAATAGGGCTTCAGCACAATCTTCTTCAGACTTCAGAGAAATAAGATGGGACGCGGGAACTTTGAGCTCGTCTTTTAGATAATCATAAACATAAGACCCATCTCGTCATCTCGATATCCTATAGGTTCATCGCTTGCTATCTAACTATGTATATCTTTTACATGAGAAGAAAGTTGTTGGACAGTCAGCATGGACGTCAGACTAGCAGTGTAGAAAGTTGCTAGCAAATATAATTTTTAAGTTAGTAGATACATAATTTTTGCTAGCATTATACACTTTTTAAGTTGTTAGATACACGTATGCAACCCTTTCGCTTGCTTGATACACTTCACTTAGATACATATGTTTAGATAGCTAGATACACTCCTTTACGTTGTTAGACACAAACCTTTGTGTTGCTAGATACACTCTTCAAAATTACTAGATACGTTCTTTAAAATTACTAGATACAACCCTTTGCGTTGATAGATACACTCTTTTAAATTACTAGATACACTTTTTTAAGTTGTTAGATACAACTCCTTATCTTGCTAGATACACTCCTTTAAATTACTAGATCGTACCTTTAGCTAGCTAGATACACTCATTTAAGTTGCTAGATACATGCCCCTAGTTAGCTACATGATAGGACAAGAGTTGGTCGTCACACATCCATCAAACACATTTATAATACTCAACAAACAACTAGTTAGCGGTAAGTCGAGGTCGATCCATGGGACGGCGTGCTTTGGGTTCTAAGTCTATCTATCTCAATTTATGCTAGTGTCACAATTTGGTTGGGTTTGTAGTTGTGTCTAAACTAATGCAAGCAATATGGTAAAACAAGCAATAAAAGGAAGGATGTAAACAAATGATTAAAAGTGCTAGGATATCATGGGGTCATGGGGGATTCATGGTGTTGATCATACAAACATGTTTACAAGGTTGCAAGCAATTAATGTTGTGGAGGAACCGGGTTGGGTTATATCTTACGGTTCTTAGGAAGAGTTGGGTCCGGAGCGAATTGATTAGATTGTACGACACCTACAAGTCGACTTACTTTCCTCCTAATCAACTTCTATGCATGGTCTAACAAGACTCGAGTTGGTTTATATCTTACGAGTCAAGTTGAGTAGATAAGAGATGGTAAAAATGCAAGGATTCATAGGCTTAGCATTTCATCAAACATAACATGTGCATAAAGTTGACATCACAACAAGCAAGCAATTTAATCATGTGAACATATTAGATTAAGCATGAATCAATCCCATGTTGGTTTCCCCTAATTACCCACTAATCCTAGCTAAAGAAACTACTCACTCATTATCATGGGAAACATGTCATTAATGGTGTCAATCATCACAACAAGTATAAACATGATAATAGAATGAAGAAATGAACAATAAAGATTAAAGAGTAAAGGAATTATACCAACTTAAGATGATCCAAATAATAAAGCAAGAATAATAGAAGAAACTTGATTGATTGATGGAAGGTTGTCAATCTCCCAATAATAACCCAATAATCTTCAATTACCCAATAATAAACTTGAATAATAAACTTGAATAATAATTAAGGAGAGATTAATGTGAGATTTGTGGAAAGATTAAATGATAATCTATTCTAATCTACTCCTAATCTAATCTAAAGGAGGATTTTCTACTATGGAAACTTGATTATCTCTAATAAAACTTGATTAATACTTGATTACAATATTGAAGAGAGGTTTGATTGATATTAACTACACTAATTATTGATAAGAAGAACATGCTCCTCTAATTAGCCTAATGGGGTATTTATAGTGAAAATTAGGGAGGATGCATTAGGGTTAACTAAGGGCTAAACTAGTAATTACACTTTTTAAGTTGAGCAAGGAGGACCCGGTATTTTCTGAGAGAAGGGCTTCTCTTTTCGTAGCTTGAAGAAGACAATCCGTGCTGTGAAGAAATCCGGGCGGAATAAGGTCGGGACGGACGGATTTGGGCGGTGGAATCCGAGCGGATTCTGAGGAACCCGGACGGATTGTTGAGGGGAATCCGAGCGGATTCGAGCATGGGACGCTCGGATTGTGCGGGGGGCCGGACGGACGGATTGTTGACAATCCGCTCGGATTGTCAGTCAGCATAGTAACTTCTTCTTTTCTTCCCTTTTCTTCATAAATTCCTTGGGGATTTCCTTGGGGACTCAAGGATCCTTTCTCAACATTGCTCTTCTATTATGATATGTACAAAGGCCTTCTAATCTTGTCTCTCCTTGATGCTTGGTCATTGAATTCGATCAATTTAGTCTCGTTTTGCCATGAAAATGCAAGATTTTTACTCTTTTCCTACCAAGGGATCAAAATCTCAAAGAATATGCAAAACAAAGAACTAAAGATAAGAAATGACCCAAATAAGCACTAAAAAGCATGGAAACAAGGCTAATTCGGGGGCTAAATATGCGCCAATTATGGTCACATCAAATATCCCCAAACCGAACCTTTGCTCGTCCCGAGTAAAGAGGTGACAAAGACTAGGACCAATACTAACCTATCCTAATAATATAGCCGATATGAGACAATTAGCGGGTCTCACTCCGCCCCTTCAACTCATAACAAGACAACCATGAGGTAGGATGCCTTCTTGCAAGGCAAGGTGGGTCTTGCCAAAATGGCGACACATCCAAACATTAAGCACACAAAAACACATAATGGATGCATCTACAAAAAGAATAGCCACTTTCCTCATCTAAGTGGCGGAAATTATCTACAAGGGAAACAATTCAAGGGTACACAATCCTTCATAGATGCAATTTGTTCAAACTACTAAGCCTAGAAGGATACCAATAAATCACCTCCAAGTTGTGTCAAGCTAGGGTACCTTTGTCCTCAATCGTTAAATGCTTTTGTCAAGAGTAGACTCCCTATGGTGTTAGAAACACTGGAGGATCGCGGAATTCCCCCTCTTGCCTAGACAAGAAGAAGGGTCGTCCCCTCTCTACCATGCACAAAAATGGATATGATGGATAAAGGGATCAATAGATATTTGAGTTTCACTTTTGGGAGTTTGCTTTTGTTTTTGTTTTTCCCCCCAATTTCTTGTGGCATTTGACATTTGAGAACACTTTCTTTGCCATTTCTTTTTGATTTTTGGCATTTCAATACTTGACAACTTTTTTTGCATTTCTTTTTGAACATTTTCAAAGTCACCCCAATTAGTAACGAGGGTGCCTTGTATTTGAAGCTTAGGAGTTCTATTTTTGCTCCTCTTTTTAATTGATGCATTTTTGCAAACTTTCTTTCACTATTGAACTCAAATTGATTTCTTTTTGTGCCCATTCCCTTTTGTTGACAAAATGTATGGTAGAACATGGAATGAATGATGGATGCATGGTTTCAAGGGTCACCTTGGAATAAACGGTAGCCAAGGAGTTATCACACCACAAGGTACTCTTGACTAGGCCTTAAACCATGGGTCAAAGGATACTAGCATGACACATCCTAGGGTGTTTTACAAGTATTCTAACAAGCAAAGTCTTAAGAACAACAAGCATCTACTAGGGCCTATATACACTTGTCAAGCTTCCCAAGTAGACGGTTTCGCAAAAAAAAAATTTTTTCTAACATGCAAACTACATGCCATGATGCAACTAATATATATACATCCTAATGCATATGATTGTACCAACTAATATGCCATATAAACTAAATGCAAGTCCTAAGTTCACATTGTTTTTACCGCATCAATCAAAATAAAGCCACATAGTCATTAACATAAAGAGGAAAAAGGAGATTGGAAAGATCATACCATGCGGTCTTCAATATCCTCATGTCTCGGATGTGGCGTAGTCAATCAATGTGAACAAGGATGAACAAACACAATATATACAATAATATATACAAGTCTACACTACAAAGGAAATGAACTTGTTTTTGGATTTTTCAATTTTTCAAATTTTTATGGTTTTTTGATTTTATGAAATTAAAAGATATATTTTTGGGATTTTTCAAAATTTTTCAATTTTTATCAATTTTTGGAATATAAATTCCCATCCCCCACTTTATTTTGGACATTGTCCTCAATGTACATGTAGGAGTAGGAATAAAGAGGAAATACATGTTTTTGGATTTTTGAGTTTTAGAAATGAAGTACAAATGCAATGATATGATATGAATGAATGCATGCTCTAACTAAATGCAATTCTATATGACATATATAACAAATGAATGCAATCTAAACTATACTATATGATGCATGATTTAAACTATGGTCACTTATGATCAAACCTCCCCAAACCGATTTAAACACTATCTCTAGTGTAGAAAAGAATAGGATTGGTCATTAGTGACTATGCATGAATTCTAATCTATATGCAACTATCTACATGAATCATGTGAGATATATTACAATGCAAACTATACTACATGAACTAACTAATGCAAATGCAATATGAAATATATAATACAAATGCATGCAAAAGCTACACTAAATGCAATGTATATACAAAAGAGAGAGAGGGAGAGATGGGTATCATACAAATGGAAGTGGTGAAGTAGGCCTCTTTCACTCGTCATCCTCATTTTGATCATAGCCATAACCATGAGAGCTTCCGGCTTGATCATATCCGGGTGCTTGGCCCCAATATCCTCCTTGGTCAAATCCTCCTCCTTGACCCGAGTACCCTCCACCTTGGCTAGAATGCCCTCCGTCTCCTCGACCCCAAGCTTGGTCCCCATAATTTGGGAACAAGAGCTCCGGTTGTGCCCAAGAGGGTAAAGGGCCATTAGGGTCAACATACCCTTGTTGAGCCATGTTATAGTATTGGGGGTAGAGGGCCAAGTAGTTGTCTTTCCTTCCTTTATGCACCCCAAGGTCCACTCTATTCATGAGTGCCATCAAATCATTAATACCCGGGGTGTTGGGGATTTCCGGTTGGAATTCGGTATAAGGAGTAGGGTATGGCGGGATGGGTACGTAGGAAGGTGGGCGAATAGGTATTCCCGGCCCTCCACGAGGTGGTTGACGGTGTGGCTCTTCCCTTTGAGGGGGATTATCAAGAATTTGGATTTCAAGGAGGTAGCTTGGTGGAGGAGAGTATGGACTCAATCTTGGGTCAATGCCCGGTATCTTCCATCCCTCAAGGATCATCGAAGTGCATCCCTTGGTGTGCCACTCCACACTCCCATCTCGAGTGTAGTTGCACCATCGGTGACTGTGGAAGATGGTGTGCTCATCAATCAAAGTCCTCCCCTCAAGAGGAATATAGGTTCCTCGGGCATTGAACCCGGGACAAAGGTGTTTGGCCAAAATTGTAATTAGACCTCCCATCACAAAGGTTTTGAGTTGGGTAGTCCCTTGAGCAAAATCATGGAACCTAGTAAGTATCTCAAGTGGCGTGTTGAAGTTATAACGCCTCACCGCTCGAACATTCAAATAAGACTCAAGAAAAGTTAAGTCGATGAGAGTACACCGATCTTGCTCGTACCTCCCATTGATGCAACCGGCTACAAAGCGTTCGGTGAATCGAATCACCGGATGTTGGATAGCAAATGTATAGCAACGCTTTATATGGGTAAAGTCCCTCCCGGAGATAGCCTTCCAAAGGAAGTCCACACTAAAATTATCGGGCTTTTCGGTATAGTCGGTGAGTACTTCAAGACCGAAAACATAGGCAAATTCCTCAAGAGAAAGAACATGGTCTAGGTTACATAACCTAAACTCCATGCCTACATTGTTGTGGGTATCCGCCACAATGCGAAGGCTACTCAAGAATTCAAGGGTGAGACTAAGGTAAGTCTCTTCATGGGCATGGAAAAAGCTCCCAATGCCAAGGCCATTAAAGAACATCTCGGTAGGGTACCTTATCTTAAGGATTTCCAACACCCTAGTATCAACAAATTGAGTAGGTTCGTACTTCTTACCTAGAAGCTCGACGAATTTTTCGCGGTGGTCGTCGGATAGGAAGATCACTTCTTGGAAGTTGTTGAGTTGTTCAATGCCTCCTCTCATTAAGGGTCGGGTGTTCCTTGGTAGTACTACCTCTCGTGGTGTTGAAGAGGTTGATCCCTTGCGCTTCTTCCCGAATGATTCAACCAATTTCTTGGCCTTTCCCTTGGTGTTTGTCAATGGTGCCATTTGGGTGTTGGTGATGGGGGTGTTTTTGAGGATTGGAGGATGATTTTGAGGGTTGAGATGAGTGTTTTAGGGTTTGGTAAGGTGAGGAAATGAGGGAGAAGGGGGGGTGATTATATAGAAGAAGTAGGGAATCCGAACGGATAAGATTGGATCGAACCCGTTTTATCCGAGGGAACAGTACAATCCGAGAGGATTTTAGTCGAGACGGGCGGATTTTGGGGAAAGAAGACGGGCGTCTTTTGTAGAATCCGCACGGATTCTAGAACAGAGAAATTCTTTGGCCGAGAAGCAGGGAAAAGACGGGCGGATTTTGTTCGGGATGCACGGCTTGATCTGGACGGGCGGATTCTCGATAATCCGCACGGATTTTGACACGATTCAAAATCTCGCTTCGGGCGACATACGGGACGGGCGTCCGTGGAGAAGACGGACGGATTATGCAGGGGCGGGCGGATTTCAAAACCCGCACGGATTCTCCTTCAGTTTCAATTTTTGCTTTCCCGTGGGCCCTGGTTGGGCGGATTTGCTAGAATCCGGGCGTCTTTCTGCTTCTTTCCTTCTTCTTCTTTCTTTTTCACGAAACAACATACCCCTTTTCACTGATTTTCTCTTTTTCCTTATCTTTTTCTGAAATTTGCTCATGAAACATGTAAGATGACTCTCTCTCTCTCTCTTCTCTCTCATGCAAGAAATTAAATGCAAATGTAAATGTACAATATTATACAAAGTAAAAGGGTTCAAGAAATATCTTACAAATGGTGGTTTTGAGGTAGGACTCCACCAAACTAGTTCAATTTGTAGAGACTCTTATCCATAGAGCTCAAAGCTCTTAATAAAAGATCAAAAGCTTGTGAACAAGCTCCAAACAAGCACAAGTATGGGTTGCTCAATTTGAATATGAAATTTGGCCAAGGAAGCTTGTAGAATGTTCTTTTTCTTGGCTTCTCCTTAGCGTTAGAGCTTTCCCGATGCTTCAAATATATACACCCATGATTCTTGTTAAAACTAAGCATGAAGTGTGGTTCATTTTCATCCGTGGACTTCCACTTACCAACTTCTTCTTCAATTTTGGTGATGACGATAGCATTTGAATTTATCAATCCTTCATGAGTAGAAGGAGAATTTTCATGACTTTGATGATCGGATACCATAGGAGTTGAAATTATGGGTGCCAAATCTTCACAAGTAGCCTCACGAGCAATTTTCTCTTTAAGCTTTTTTACCAAATAGCTCTTGTAAGAAACTTTGGCCTTTTGAATAAGGTCTAACATATCCTCTTCAATGATCATTGGCTCCATGATAGGTGCCAAGTAGTCTTCATGAAGGATAAAGGAAGGACGTTCTTCTTCATGATAGGTTATCTCAAATGCCTCAAGGATAGGCTCCTCAAGCAAGGTGATTTTATGAATCCCTCCTCTAGGCTCATCATCATTGTTGCTATCCTCACGTGAATCATAAATGTGGTCTCCATGTAACTCTTTTTTCAACACCTCAATATTCACATCAAAAGACACACCCTCATACTCACAAAGGTTAAGAGTGTTTGACTTACTCAACCTCATGTCTTCCTCATCGAATACAACACTCTCATAGTCACAAGAGCTCAAGGGACTTGGCTCCTCCCACTTTTCATCTTCCATGTCAAATGTCACTACTTCAAACTCGCATTTATGCTCAATATCCAAAGAACGGTGGTGAGTGTTTGCTTGGAATTCTTTTAATTGGGCAATTTGAATCCTCAACTCCTCTCTTTGGATAACAATGTCTTTAAGAACATTATCTTCTTTTCGGCTCTCTTCTAGCATTTGGTTGAAGAAGTTTTGTTGGTCTCCCATCATTTGGAGAATCATGTTTTGAATGGGTTCATCTTTTTGTTGTGGGTGGGTGTGAAAGTGGTTGTATTGTGGCAATTGAAGTTCATTGTGAAATGGGTATCGGGTGGGTGGTTGTTGTTGATATTGGGTGTGGTAATTTTGGTGGGAAAAATTGGGGTAGTGGTTAGGATTTTCGTTGTACAAATAATAAGGTAGGTTTGTGTTGACTTGCTCCTCAAACTCCCCATACCCATAGTCATACTCAAAAGATCCACCACATACTCCATATGTCAAGTCTTGCATAATCATGGTCAAGATAAAGATACAACTACAAACATGCGAACTAAACAAAAACGGTAAGAACAATCCTTGAGGAACAAGTTCCTCAAGGTGAAAGCAAAATCAAAATAGACACACAAGTAAGAACTTAATCACATAGCACCATCCCCGGCAACGGCGCCATTTTGATAGGACAAGAGTTGGTCGTCACACATCCATCAAACACATTTATAATACTCAACAAACAACTAGTTAGCGGTAAGTCGAGGTCGATCCATGGGACGGCGTGCTTTGGGTTCTAAGTCTATCTATCTCAATTTATGCTAGTGTCACAATTTGGTTGGGTTTGTAGTTGTGTCTAAACTAATGCAAGCAATGTGGTAAAACAAGCAATAAAAGGAAGGATGTAAACAAATGATTAAAAGTGCTAGGATATCATGGGGTCATGGGGGATTCATGGTGTTGATCATACAAACATGTTTACAAGGTTGCAAGCAATTAATGTTGTGGAGGAACCGAGTTGGGTTATATCTTACGGTTCTTAGGAAGAGTTGGGTCCCGGAGCTGAATTGATTAGATTGTACGACACCTACAAGTCGACTTACTTTCCTCCTAATCAACTTCTATGCATGGTCTAACAAGACTCGAGTTGGTTTATATCTTACGAGTCAAGTTGAGTAGATAAGAGATGGTAAAAATGCAAGGATTCATAGGCTTAGCATTTCATCAAACATAACATGTGCATAAAGTTGACATCACAACAAGCAAGCAATTTAATCATGTGAACATATTAGATTAAGCATGAATCAATCCCATGTTGGTTTCCCCTAATTACCCACTAATCCTAGCTAAAGAAACTACTCACTCATTATCATGGGAAACATGTCATTAATGGTGTCAATCATCACAACAAGTATAAACATGATAATAGAATGAAGAAATGAACAATAAAGATTAAAGAGTAAAGGAATTATACCAACTTAAGATGATCCAAATAATAAAGCAAGAATAATAGAAGAAACTTGATTGATTGATGGAAGGTTGTCAATCTCCCAATAATAACCCAATAATCTTCAATTACCCAATAATAAACTTGAATAATAATTAAGGAGAGATTAATGTGAGATTTGTGGAAAGATTAAATGATAATCTATTCTAATCTACTCCTAATCTAATCTAAAGGAGGATTTTCTACTATGGAAACTTGATTATCTCTAATAAAACTTGATTAATACTTGATTACAATATTGAAGAGAGGTTTGATTGATATTAACTACACTAATTATTGATAAGAAGAACATGCTCCTCTAATTAGCCTAATGGGGTATTTATAGTGAAAATTAGGGAGGATGCATTAGGGTTAACTAAGGGATAAACTAGTAATTACACTTTTAAGTTGAGCAAGGAGGACCGGTATTTTCGAGAGAAGGGCTTCTCTTTTAAGTAGCTTGAAGAAGACAATCCGTCTTTGTGAAGAAATCCGGGCGGAATAAGGTCGGGACGGACGGATTTGGGCGGTGGAATCCGAAAGCGGATTCGAGGAATCCGGACGGATTGTTGAGGGGAATCCGAGCGGATTCGAGGCATGGGGCGCTTCGGATTGTGTAGGGCCGGACGACGGATTGTTGACAATCCGCTCGGATTGTCGATCAAAGATAGTAACTTCTTCTTTTCTTCCCTTTTCTTCATAAATTCCTTGGGGATTTCCTTGGGGACTCAAGGATCCTTTCTCAACATTGCTCTTCTATTATGATATGTACAAAGGCCTTCTAATCTTGTCTCTCCTTGATGCTTGGTCATTGAATTCGATCAATTTAGTCTCGTTTTGCCATGAAAATGCAAGATTCTTACTCCTTTCCTACCAAGGAATCAAAATCTCAAAGAATATGCAAAACAAAGAACTAAAGATAAGAAATGACCCAAATAAGCACTAAAAAGCATGGAAACAAGGCTAATTCGGGGGCTAAATATGCGCCAATTATGGTCACATCACTACATACATTCATTTAAATTGTTAGATACATACATTTAGTTTGCTAGTTACACTTTCTTAAGTTTCTAGATACATTACTTTAGTTAGCTAGATACACTTTTTTAAGTTACTAGATACAAATAGATAGCACTCTTAAATTACTAGATACATTCATATAAGTTACTAGATACATATCTTTAGTTTGCTAAATAAACTCCTTTAAATGGTTGGATAAATTTTTTCTATCTCCGAATACATTTTAAAAACTGTATAGATACACATCTTGACCGTGTTAGATACAAATATTAAAAAAAGGCCTCAACATTCAAAATAAGATGAAAGAAGCCAACTTTCCAAAGCAAAATAGACAATAATTAAGAATCAAATGATTTAAAGGCAAAGCTATTGAAAAAAAAAAAAAAAAAAAAAAAAAAAAAAAAAAAAAAAAACAAGAGAACCTGCCATATCATTCAGCCTAAAAAACATCTTACTCATGAAAGATATGGGCTTCTTTCATTAAAAATCCTTCAAAATTAAGAATTTATCTGCAAAAGACAGAAAGATCCTTTCCACAAAGAAAGAAAAAATTAAGAATTTCATGATTTAAAGGCACATTGATCGAAGTTAGGACAAAACAACAAGAAGAAAGATGTAAACATTTTCATCCATGATACAACCTGATAGATTTGTCAACATAAAACACCCTCAAAGGCGTCTAATTTTCAAAAAAAAGTCTGAAAAAAAGAGGGCAAAATCGTGTTCATATACCAATGAAATAAAACAAGAGCCAAATTACATTAATTTCATCAACAAATTGGCAACAGAAGAACGTGATATATCAACAATGAGATTAAGGGCACTTTTTGACTCGGATCGGTAGTCGACTTAGGTGTTCCTGGTCGTCGGTGAGTCGGAGATAGGTGTTGGGGTATTAATAATGAAGATGAGAGGGTGGTCCGTCGGATATTACGTTAGGTCGGGTTTCTTGGGAGGGATAAGTCCTGGTCGGCTCACGCCCGGTGAATGTGCTCTCCAAGATAGGTGAGATCGACCCCTTGGAGGACGCCTGATGGTGATGGAAGGAAAGAGAAACAAAGGTGGTGGGGTGTGATTGTTATGCGTGGAGTGAGATTTATAATTTGGACCACTTTGTTGTTTTAATATTAGGATGACATTGATGATTAAATGCAGTTCGGCACGTCACTGTCTTTAGTTACTGACTGACCACTATATATATATATATATATATATATATATATATATATATATATATATATATATATATATATATATATAGCAAGATCCTAGGTGAGTCCACCTATATATTTGAGTCCATGAGTCCATAACACAATATCACGCACTATACAAAACAATATCACGAATTTTTTTTTTTCAATTTTTTTTTTTCCGGAATTTTTTTTTTTTCAAAATTTTTTTTTTCGAAAAAGTGTTTTTTTTTTTTATGTAGCTGTGATATTGTTTTGTATAACGTCTGATATTGTATTACAAAACAATATCACGATTTTTTTTTTCAATTTTTTTTTCGAAAATTTTGTTTTCGAGATTTTTTTTTTCAATTTTTTTTTTTCGAAAAAGTTTTTTTTTTTTTTATGTAAGCTGTGATATTGTTTAGTATAATATGTGATATTGTTTTACGAAACAATATCACGATTTTTTTTCGATTTTTTTTTTCAAAAACTTTATTTTTTTCAGTTGTGATATTGTTTAGTATAACGTGTGAAACTGTAAGCTGTGATATTGTGTAACATAACGGGTGATATTATATTACAAAACAATATAAGCTCTGATATTGTTTAATATAACGTGTGATATTGTATCATGGACTCACGGACTCAAAAAGATAGGGTGGACTCATGTGATCCTAATTCTATATATATAATATATATATATATATATATATATATATATATATATATATATATATATATATATATATATATATATATCCGATAAGTCCAATCGGTGGTGGAGCTAGGAGGCTAGCGGGGGCCGTTGCCCCCCCCCCCTCTCCCTCCCTGCCGGATGAAAATTTTGAAGTTTTAGTTAAATTTTTTGAAATTTTTTCGAGAGTACCTTATGAAATTAGTCGTTCGCTCCCCCTAAAAATTTTCGCCCCTCCTAAGTTCAAATCTTGGCTCCGCCACTGAGTCCAATTAAAACCAATCTTATTTATTAAACAAACAACCACAGAGCTAAGGTGTCGCTCTGTGGTCGAAAGTTCATTATTTTTTTTCTAAGTAGGTCCCACAATGTCCCCCCACTTTCTTTCCCATTTTTTTTTTTGTGTGTTTTTATATAGAGAAATTATGATACAACAATGAAGTTGACGAGTTGGATATGTGACTGATATTTAAAAGCAACATACTAATTTTGCAGATACAATATAGAAGAATAAATAAATAAAATTAAAATTTTGGATTACATAATTATTATTATGTAAATATATAATGATAAGTACGATAATAAAAGACAGGATCTATTTATGCAGCCAAAAACGCAGTCTAATTTAAAGTAACACGCATTTTTTCTGATTTAATTGCATTATCAGAAATGAGTAAATTAAAATAGAATATACAACTCGAATGAATTACGTCTGTCATATTAAATACTAAATCACAAAATAATACCAAAACTGACGAAAATAAAAATCTGATATAAGCAATTCATCAAATTAGACAGCGTTTATAAAATTAACGGTGATGCAACAATATTTTGATGATATTATTGCTCATTTATTTAAATGAAAAGTAGCTAATTGATTTAGGTCAAAATTGATGAGCAACATATGGAAAAAGCACATAAAAAATATTGAAAAATAAATCTGAAATAAGTTAAAATGGAACTAAAAAATCGCAACACTTTTTAACTAATATAGAATAAGCAAAAAAAAATAAAGACTAAAAAATTTATTTAAACTGATAAAATAAGAATAATAACAAAAAAAATCATACATGTGACGAGTATCATATTCTAGGATAGTGATTTGTGATTGAGTGTAATTTTTCAAGATGACTGACTGGATGTGAGAGTTAGAGAGAGGTGAAAGAGTGATGACGAATTGGCAAGTGAGAAGCGAGAAAGAGGGTAAATGGTGGGTGAGGTTTGTTTTCAAGATTTTAATTGCACCTGAAGGTGTGTTAGAGTTTATTTGGGCGTGGGTCGTGTAGTTTATGAGTTAATATGGAATTCGTTTTAATCCGTTGCTGAAAACAAATTTACCAGTCTCGCGTATTGGTCGATTTTTTACAAGTTCTCATTTAAAACGGGTATATCTGTTTTTTAAGTTTAGGACATGTCAGGTAATATGGGTAAAATAAAAGCATAATGTATTGGGCTAAGCAAGAATTTTGTTATGCTTAAAGGAATGATATTTGACCTATTTTGATGTTAAGACGGATACCTTCGTCTTAAGGGAGACTAACCAATTATTTGTTGCATGGGTTATTACTTTCTACGGAGTACAAGTATGGGTCGGAGATAGTGATTTGGTAATTATTTTATGGAGTAATTGTTTTCATGTATGGTAAGATGAATTATTATTTACAATCTTTTTAACAATAATTATTCATGTAATTTTTCTAACAATTAATGAGATTTATGAAGTATTTTTCTAACACCTTGTAATATATCTTTATATAATAATTTTCTGTGCATGAATCTTTAATAAATTGATTAAACCGGTTTAAAGGTGCACGAGTCAATTCTAACTTCGTTCCGTCTACTAAGTAACAATTTGTACTAAATAAAAATTTGGTTAGAATTTGCATTTTAAGATATGTATGAGTCAAAATTTTCATTTTGCCTTGTGCACGGGTGTAGTTCAATGAAAAAGCGGGTTAACAATTTGTAATTTCACTAATTATATGATAATTTTCGTATGAATAATTTTGTTTTACCCATATAAGTCAACCTTTTTTTGAGGCCGCCTATGTAACAAGGCCGAGTAGAAACTCAAATTTAGCTGACAAGAGGGCGTATCTTACTATAATAATTATCCGACCAATTAGCACTACTGTATCATTTATACTAACTGCAAGTGAAATTTTTAATTCAAATTTAGAATCTTCTTTATTACTCAATTATTACATTGGCTAATTAAAATTGTTAAAAAAAAGTAGGGAGATTTAAGTATTACATTGGCTAATTAAAATTGTTAAAAAAAAGTAGAGAGATTTAATTACGGAGTTTGGGTGTTTTACTTTTTGTTTGTTCCATATCCTATTATATTTCACCTTGGTTTAATATGATTCCTTATGTTTTTAGACTTGTACACTTTGTTATTACTTGTGAATATAACTTAGTTTAATTGATCATTATTAATGAACATATAACAGAGAATGGTAACATATAGAATTAAAATATCAACAGGGTGATCGACTTAAGAAAGTTCTTGAGTACTATAACATGAAGCCAATTATCAATTGTTTTTGACCGTTTTTTACTTATGCATATATGGTAACATATTATATCGATGTGGTGACAATTTATACTTGTGAAGTATATTTTGTGACTAATTTCTTTGAAAATATTGGTAAACTGAGATGGGTCCATATTTTGTTATAAAGAGTACATTTGTTACAACTCGTGGATATAACTTAGTTTTATTGATTATTATTAATGAACATATTAGTAAGGATGGTAACATATAAAGTTAAACTGTCAACGTAATGAAATGTTTAGTAAAGTTGTGGAGTACTGTAAAATATAACCAATTATGAACTGTTTGTGACTATTTCTTCAGTTGTATTAAGGTAACATTGTTTTCTAGAACCGGTGACAGAATGTATATTTCGATATTTCATGTCCAAGTGAGTCCACAACTGAGCGTGAGTCTACCACTAAGGATCTCAAGTACGTATAGTCAACGCTACACACGCATGACAACACGAAGAGGTCAAATGACCGTGGGGGTGATATTGCAAAAGATGGAGGTCGTGCCAATAAACTGTAGTTTGATGTTTTGGGACAATTATTTTTGACATGCTTGATAATTGTGTTAAAGCAGTTATTAATTAAGTTGTATGTAAAATTGTGACTCGTGTTTTGTGTTTTGGGGCACTTATTTTCAATATGTGACCATTAAATCAGTATATTGCCTATGCCATTGTATATGTTAAGTAATGTTATCATTTTTGCACAAAATGTTGCCATATTGAAATTGGTAACATAATAGATAAATAGTAAACAAGTTGTTATTCTATGTGGATTACTTATAGCAGTTATGTTTATATCATGTTTCAATATGTTGCCATTAAAAAAAGGAATTACATATGACATTATATATATATGTTAAGTAATGTTCCAAAGTGTACAATTTGTTACCAATTTAAGATTCTTTCAATTCTAATCAAAGATATTGTACAATGATTACAATCTCTCACTAATATGGTAACATTCTGACTTATATTGTTACATATTATATAACATTTTGTAAAATGGTTATATCTTTTGGCTAAAATGATAACATTTCAAACACATACTCTCGTGTCACCATTTGTATTCATATATGTTATTATTTTAATATGGTTACATATTGTAATGCATTTTGTAAAATGGTTACAAATTCTGACTAAGTTGGCAACATTATTATACACAAATATATTGTAATATATTAGCGTTGAATGACATGAACAAAAAATGGTGCATAATCATTTCAATGTTATCAAGCACATATATAAAAGAAAAACATTATCATCAAACTACAAAACCAAACTACGTAATATGACCAATTCCACGCGCTATCACCCAATCTTGCCCCACCTTCCTTCATTAATCCTCTTGTCGCAATCACCTTTTACTTGTTGCACATTTTTTTACTATTGCTTAAGTGCACCTCTTGGTAAACTTCGGACAAAGCTGATAACATATCAAACAAAACTGATAACAAATCAAACAAATATGATAACATATAATAAAAATAAATCAAGTTATGAAACATTACAGAAACTAGAACCAATTTAAGTCAGTTTTTTACCATTACAAATATACAACATTGAAATCTAAAATGGTTACAAATAATACATGCCCAAATACACAAGTATCTATTTTAACGAAGAATGTAGATGGTAATATTATATAAACATACTCACATAGCAAAATAGACTGAAACCACCATTATCAATTTCATGTATCCATTATTTATAATAATGTGAATAACCAAAATTAATATAGCAGAGACAAAGATCATTAATTTATCAAATTAATACAAAGTTTAACAAAACACAACAACAAACATAAGAAACAAAAACGATCTAAAAACGGTAACAATCAATTTAAAAATGGTATCAATCTTCAACAAAAATCAACAGTGACAATGAAAACTAAATGAACCGAAATTAAAAATGGAAAATGAACTAAAAGTGGTAACATAAAACATAATAAATCAACTAACAAAGGAAAAATGAACTAAAAATTTGATAAAATAAAATAAACAAAACACAATAACATAGCAAAATCTTCATAGTACCATAAAAAATAAATTTCAAACATTTGAATCTAAAAACTAAATAATCCACTCACATATTCCAAACAAAAGAACAAAAATCCTAAATTTAATTCTTTTTTTGACCCAAAATCCAAATAATTTAAAACAAAATCAATGGAAATACATACCTTCATCGACATCATCATCCGCCCTTGTGAATCTTGTGGTTTTCTTAAGTGGTTGTCGTTTTGTTACCATTCTTGTTGATAATGTTGTGTAATTTGTTGCCTGTTTATGAAGGAATGCGAAAAAGGCATATGAAAGATTTTTTAAGAGAATTTTGAAAGTAGAGAGAGAACGAGAGAAGATGATACAGATGAATGTGAAAGAGTTTTAGAGAAATTAGGTTAACATTAGAAGATTTGTGGTAAATAATTGATACTAGTTTTCTTGCTCATGCGTTGCACGGATATTAAAATAATGTGTGATAAATTTCACAATAAAATGGAATATAGACATATAGTACATCGTTCATGTCTAAGATTTTATGTATGCTGCTTGACCAACAAATAATTACAACATAATATTAACATAAGAATAAAAGAGTGATTAATAAAATGCTTGTTTTTAGGAAAATAAAACCAATATGAAGTTTATATATACTCCCTCCGTACCACACCAAGGATAACGTAGGGAAAAATGGAGTATTTAAGAAAAGGTGGAAAAAGTAAGGGTAAAGAGGAAAAAATAGGTGGGGTATGTAATTGAAGGTTTAATTGTGGGTTGGTAGGTGGGGTATGTAATGGCATTTTGCGTAAATATCAAATGAGTATGAGGATAACTTGGTAATTTTCTGGGCCAAATAAGGAATGTTACCTCTGGTGTGGTACGTCCGGTTATAGTAAGTGTTCCCTTTGGTGTAGTACGGAGGGAGTATGATACTTGGACTGATAGTTTTAGAATTTGTTCATTAATACCTGTTTTTTTTTTCAATTGGTTAAGGAAAACAATAATATCTACTCTGCATAATCAACTCAATGATGCAACAAATCTCCTTCTTTCGAATAACAACCATAATTTAATCATTGCTGGATCAAATTGTAATTATGTAAAAACATTTAGAGGTAGTTAGAATGTTATATCTCCCGGTCAAACTATAGAAGTACGTTTGAATGTGAACCAAGTTCCGATGCAATACTACATGGCTAGGGCTGCTTATGAACCCCTGTAACACCCCCATACTTCAAGTGCCTTACCAGGACCACTCAAGGCATGGAAGTGCTACCATCTCGGTTACCCGAGGCAATGATAATCAAATGACAATGAAGAAACATAATTTAAATAACAAAATAGTTTAAAGTGATTACATGATCAAAACCAAAACCAAAACTGAAATACAAGATTCTCAGACGGTCTACTGCTAAAACTATCAAAGCTACAAAACATCGTCTGACACAGCGGAAGACTTCTAACTGCCACGTGATGACTCATCACAGCTATCCCATACGCGTCATATCATACTTGCTCAATAACTGCTCACTACCCCCGAATGGATCACCACAGTTTTTAAAATATTAAACGGGGTCAGTACTAATCACACAATTTATATAACCAACAACACAGTAAACAAGCAGCTCAAACGGTCACACACACAATCACACCTACTCCAATCAATCTCCGTCACCGACTGTCCACTGGACAGAGTAAGGCCCACTCGATAGAGTACCCAACAGGTCAGAAACTATTTTAAAACGCAAAACACACTTACTCGACAGAGTAAGACCCACTCGATAGAGTACCCAGAGACTCATAAAACCGTAGTATTACACCCCCCCCCCTCTATAGCAATAGTCTTGGCCCCCATCTTCTCATTTGAAACAAAATCTTTCACGCAGACTGTAACACCCGCGAATTTCCCTTTTTGACATTTAAAATTTATTAAACCGTTTAATCACTTTATTATATATTTTTGAATTACTCGATTTAATTAATTTTATGTCAAACACGATTTTTATAAACGTATTATATAAAAGCTCATTTTTATAAAAATACGTACGATTAAATTATATTTTTAAGGCATGATTCATATAATAATAAATGTATACGTATTTTTGGTCGGATAATAATAGTGACGGTAATAATAATAATCTCCTGTCTTAATTTCTGTCTAGCTATAGACCGTCACATTTCCACTTGTAAGACTATCTTTAATCTCGACCAATCAAAATTCAACAACACTCATACACGCACTCACTCACACCCCACATTTATATACATTTATTATTATTATTATTATTATTATTATTATTATTATTATATATATATATATATATTATATATTATTTTATTAGATATTTTGTTGTGTGGTTACTGATGACTACCCGCAAAACCCCACACCCCTTTATTCTTTTTTTGTTCTTTCTTCTTGATCCTTCTATCAAAACAACAGCAACAACAATCAACAGCTCCTCCGTACACCATTTCCGATCATTCAAACCTCAGATCCCGCCTCCTTTCTCAACCAAATTCGATAATTTTTGTACCATTAGCTTCCTTGTCCTTTCCTCGTTCTTTTAAGGTAAGAAATCTTCTATTTTGTAGAAGTTCGAAAATACCGTCTTAAATGACAACTCGATTTCTTGTCTTAATTAACTCGTTGTTCCTCCTTTTTAGTTGAAGACTGAAGAAAGGTTCGTGCTTTGGACGTTTTTACCCGGGAATTCGAGAGTTAAAGGTAACGGTGATAGGTTACTCGAATTATTTATAATACTAGCTATTATATTTCCTATTGTTAAGTTAATTAATTGTGAGACGGATTGACTAACGGAGTTGTGTTAAGGAATTGGTTATAATCCGTGTGTAATATGAAAATCACGAGATAATGGAGGCAAGAGTGTTATCACAACTATGTTGGAAATTAGTGTGTGACTAGTGTGTATACATGTTGGGTAAGTTAATTACTAAAAGAATTATTAGACTTGGAGTATTTGGGTAGTGCGAGATTGCTCACTATTACCCCATATCAGCACTTGAAATGACGAGTAAGTGCAAGATTGCTCACTATTAACCTAATTATTAGACTTAGAGTCTTGAAGTGTCATTTAGTATCTATGATTTCTTACATTATGTAACTAGCACTGAAAATGGAAGACCAACTGATATGATAATTTCATGATTACCCACCACTTTTCTGATGTAATTAAATTCTGGGTTGATTTTTTTTATTAATCTATTTTGTTAATACAACAGTCTGCTTAAGACGCACTTAATTAGGTCTAACAAATGACCGGAACGAAGGGAGAATATTGATAATTGATTTTCTTTTGGACTTGTAATAGCTTATACATGTTATTTGATGATAGTAATAAATGAGGTGCATAAGTTATTATAAGGTCGTAGTAGGTTAATGGGGTATGTCGAGAAGGTTTGAGTTGAATTCACTAATTGAGTTGGTCTAGCCTTTTGTTAATATGAGATCGTCTAGTTATAAGATTATACCACCATGTGTCTTTATCTTCGTTCCTTTGACCTTCGACTCGCGGGTGAGTAGCTTAGAGTCTTGTACTCTAAGTGTAGAGCATAGTTCATTATTGAACTTTAACGATTTTGATATTGAATTTGAGATGGAAATCTGGTTACTATGGAGTATTATATTATGAGACGGAGTAATGAGTAGGACGGAGTAATGAGAGAGATGGGGTAGAGAGTTGAGATTGAATTAATTTTTGGGACGAGAGTGACTTTTATAAGGTTGGGCCGTATCTATAAATTGTTTTGACGCTAGTTTGGTTTATTTTAAATAATTAAATTAATTTCCGTCTCATATTTTATATAACGATAATTCGTTAATATCGTCCTTTCACATAATTATTTTAGGTGCCTCATATGTGGTTGAAGATGAAGAGTAATTTTGGGTTTTAGAAGCTTTCTCAAGTTTATTGCTTGTCTCTTTGCTAGCTTAAGGTAACTATTCCGAGTTACTCGACGAATTAATGTCACATTAGTAGTTAATGTGTGCCTGTTGTCTGATAAGTGTTTAGGTGAATGAATAATGTTAGTAGTAAAGATAATAAGGATGGTAAAATTGTGCTCATATTAATAGTTATCACATGTTAGGATAGTTTACAAAATGAAATTGTAATTAATAGGCTCAAATGAATTTTATGGTGATAATTGTAATGTTTTGTTGATTGTGCTTTAAAATCGAGCCTTAGTCCCTTTGACCGATGCGATGTCGATTAATTGAGTGATTGGTCACCGCAATTTGACCTGCACTGTCCGCAGGTCAGGTTGCGGGTAAAAATTCGGTTGAATGAATTAGATAATCGGCCTTTTTCTTGTTTTAGGCCATTTATTATATCTCTGTTTCACATGTGTAGTTAATTGAATTTAAATAGCTTCTTATTTAGTTAGTTGAATTTAAATAGCTTCTTATTTTGTAGAAATGGCCCTAGTTTCCCCTAAAGCCTTAAATATTGTTAGAATTGCTAGGATTGGAAATTAGTATTGAGTACTTATTGAGGAACTGTTGGTTTATCTGCTAAATAGACAATATTATATAGCCTTTCACATGATAGAATGTTAGAATTCATGTTGGTAAGTGGGACTTTTTGCCCTCTTATGGTTAAGTGGATGACTTAATTGACTTGTGTGGTGAGTCGTGTGTGGTGTGGGCTAAAGTATTCAAGTCGGGACTAGTGGGACTAAGTCCTGGGTGAGTATTTCGGCCTTCATCATAGATAGGTCTTTATAGTCTCCGAGTATATGTTCACTTTGCTTGATAGCCTTTGTGTTCTGACTAGTGGATGTTTATCCAAGTTGGGGCATGACCTCCGGTACTTATTTTGATAGTATGGGGTCAGCTTAAGTACTAGCCAACCCTTCGGTGGTGTCCTTAGGGTACTCACTTCACTTTGTTTTAAAAAAGTTGTGAGTCTTGGGTGCGGTGGTGTGTATCCGCATGTCTAGGTCTGCTGTGATTTTAGGCTAGGGTTGTGTTGTCTCTTGGCCATGTTTTCTTAATAGTAACCGGCCGAGCCAAGATACCGGTTTGATTACCTTCCCTACCTCGTGGTATAGACTTGAGTTACAAAGTGACTATTGACGGTGCTAAGAACTTATGCCTGTCTTTGATATATTGCCCTTTCTTGTTTGATGATTCTATGAATCATAGAAGGTGAGATGCAAGCCGGCTATGGTTGATAGAGTTTGGATTCCTGGATGTTATGTGATTCACATGATAGTGCAGTATGAGTCGGTCTAGTATTCGCATGCTAGGACTATGTGTTGTTATATTGTTGTTCACATGATAAGCACGATTGTCTAGCATCTATATGCTAAGGCTATGTGTGATTCGTATTCATATTCTTATGTTTACATGTTATATTAATTATGACATTTCGTGGTTTGGAGAACTCGAGTTACTCCCCACTGACCGTGGCTTTCGTATTTGTATAAAATGCGAATGACAGTGGAGTGATGCATATATGGGGTACATGGACGAGCTAGCGAGCAAAGTAACCTTGGGACCTAGACTGGTTTTATTTCATTGTGACCCTTAAACCTTTTTATGTCACATACATTTTAGGGACATATGTCTCCCTCTTTACATTTGGTTGTATAATTTGCTATTCGCGACTTTAGCGATGGTTAGGTTATGAAACTTCTAGTTAGACCTTGTATGTTTGACACCTTCCAATTTGGATATCTTTATAACAGGTTCAGGTTTTAAAAATTACAGGTTTTTACCCAAATGAACCTATTACAAACATATCCTATCAGTTTTTCTGTAGAATTACGTGTTTACTTTTCCGCAATAAATGAGGGTGTCACAGTTGGTATCAGAGCATATTTGCTCCCGACGCACGTTTGTGCACCCCAATATAAATAACTTGACCTTAAAATAATAAACTTGAGAGATGGGTAAGATGGGTAGATTTAGGATCTTATGTTGTAGTCTCTTTGTGTTTGCTCTTTGTTAGGTACTAACCTGTTTGTTGATTGTCATTTAATAATTGTTGCGTTCTTGGATCAATGACCGTGAGCTTATCTATAGCTAATGGAGTTATTACCCTTATTATAAAAAAATTTGAACTAAAGGTTTTGAAAATATTTTAATGTTTTTCACTGGTTTTAACGCCAATTAGTGTTAAAACTTGTTATTGGAGACGTCTGATAATTAGTTTTATCATTTGTTGGTGTAAAAATGTACTTTTATGTCTTTGAATTGGAATATTGATGTTCTTGAGTGATCGCCAAGAGTATCTCCGTTCCATTGAAAGGACACTTATATTTTACGAAGATCAAGATTTGGTGCCTAATGCTGAAGATTGAAGATTTGTTCAACCTTTGAAGAATGCTTCTACTTCCTTGAAGATGTTTCTCGTTCTTTGTGTATCTCGCCTTATTCTTAATCTCTTTGTGCTTATCCTCCTTCTAAACTCCCTTCTGTTTTACTTTAAAAGCTACGCTTGTACTCCTAACTTGTCTTTTGTTCCTTGCTTATCCTCCTTTAACGCCATTTGATAGTACCCTTTCTTGTGAGGAATGTTGACCTTGGTTGGAAAATTCGACTTTTGAGGAGATTGTTTGTGTTTGACCCTTTCCTGGTTTTGAGAGGATTTGATGATGGAAAGACTTAGGTAAGGTGATGAGACATACTTAGTGATTCTTATACCTAGTTCCTTGATAAAGTGAGTATAATTGATTGGTGGATTATTTGTGTTAGGAATGAGTTGCCTATGTAATTAAAAGTTATAGAACTTGGCTTTGTTGTTTATGTTTGGGGATTTGAAAGCTTAGTAGGTTGAGCGTCGTCACCCTAGAAGTAAACATGAGATAAGTTTAGAATATGAATTTGGAAGAAAACCCATTTTTAGATGTTAACAATCCCGTATAGATTGGGAATGTGATTTGGTCGTTTTGTCATGAAGGTACAATACCCTAATAGGCGTTTCCTTGTTGTCTAATTTCCCTTTCTCCTTGATCATGAGCGTTACCGTTCATACCTCCTTTCCTCGCTTCATCTTGCTCCTCCTGTAAGTTTGACACTCGTATCTTGTGAAACTCTATCTTTGACATCCTTGTAATTTTGACTTCAATTTCTACCCTATGAAAGTCATTATAGCTCTCTTGTGGCTTAAGTTTGAGCTCTCTTAACATACTTTGTTTTTATGCTATCTAAGTTACTTTCCTTTGTGTACAACTTCTAAACTTTCAAGCTACCAGTTTCAATTCATTCTTAAAAGTTTATGTCACTTCTGCAAACCTAACCTATTTTTGAAGACTTGAAAATGAAAATTTGATTTAATTCCCTATTCCTTCCTTGAATATAAACTCATTTATCGTAATTTTAATTACTAGACCCAAAATTTCTTTAAATTTTATCCAATTTCTATTAACCTTGATCTATTTATGACTTCTTTGTCAAAGTTTAATATTATATTTCCGGAATTTAACTCCCCTTTTAGTTTAAAGGTGAAACTTTTATTTCTACTTTGGCTTTTTGCAAAAGAACATTTGAGAAGATTACCTTTCTCTTATTTTGATTTTAACGTTGATCGGATGTTAGAACTAGTTATTGGAAACGTTTGGTAACTTGTTCTACGATTGTCGGCGAATAGTTTTTGTTTTAAATTTGTCTCTGACTTGGAAAGTTAGCGTTCTTGTGTGCACGACAAGAGCAATTCCGTTCCATGAATGAGACTTATATTTTTGAAAACTCTTCATTAATGTTTTTGAAGGTATTTTGATTTTTGATTTATACAAATGATTTGCCTTTTGACCTTATCTTTGATTTGGAATGTGATGTTCTTGAATACGTAACGAGAACACTTTCGTTCCCTTGATGAGAATCTGGTTCTGACAGAAAATTTTATTTGAAATTTTGAAAGAATTTTAATTCTTACTATTTGCAACCTTTTAATATTTTGGGTTACCAATTTCAAAAAAATTCCAGTTTTATTTTCATAACCTTCCATTTCTACTTTCAAGTTTCGAGGACGAAACTTTTTGAAAGATGAGGTGATTGTAACACCCGCGAATTTCCCTTTTTGACATTTAAAATTTATTAAACCGTTTAATCACTTTATTATATATTTTTGAATTACTCGATTTAATTAATTTTATGTCAAACACGATTTTTATAAACGTATTATATAAAAGCTCATTTTTATAAAAATACGTACGATTAAATTATATTTTTAAGGCATGATTCATATAATAATAAATGTATACGTATTTTTGGTCGGATAATAATAGTGACGGTAATAATAATAATCTCCTGTCTTAATTTCTGTCTAGCTATAGACCGTCACATTTCCACTTGTAAGACTATCTTTAATCTCGACCAATCAAAATTCAACAACACTCATACACGCACTCACTCACACCCCACATTTATATACATTTATTATTATTATTATTATTATTATTATTATTATTATTATATATATATATATATATTATATATTATTTTATTAGATATTTTGTTGTGTGGTTACTGATGACTACCCGCAAAACCCCACACCCCTTTATTCTTTTTTTTTGTTCTTTCTTCTTGATCCTTCTATCAAAACAACAGCAACAACAATCAACAGCTCCTCCGTACACCATTTCCGATCATTCAAACCTCAGATCCCGCCTCCTTTCTCAACCAAATTCGATAATTTTTGTACCATTAGCTTCCTTGTCCTTTCCTCGTTCTTTTAAGGTAAGAAATCTTCTATTTTGTAGAAGTTCGAAAATACCGTCTTAAATGACAACTCGATTTCTTGTCTTAATTAACTCGTTGTTCCTCCTTTTTAGTTGAAGACTGAAGAAAGGTTCGTGCTTTGGACGTTTTTACCCGGGAATTCGAGAGTTAAAGGTAACGGTGATAGGTTACTCGAATTATTTATAATACTAGCTATTATATTTCCTATTGTTAAGTTAATTAATTGTGAGACGGATTGACTAACGGAGTTGTGTTAAGGAATTGGTTATAATCCGTGTGTAATATGAAAATCACGAGATAATGGAGGCAAGAGTGTTATCACAACTATGTTGGAAATTAGTGTGTGACTAGTGTGTATACATGTTGGGTAAGTTAATTACTAAAAGAATTATTAGACTTGGAGTATTTGGGTAGTGCGAGATTGCTCACTATTACCCCATATCAGCACTTGAAATGACGAGTAAGTGCAAGATTGCTCACTATTAACCTAATTATTAGACTTAGAGTCTTGAAGTGTCATTTAGTATCTATGATTTCTTACATTATGTAACTAGCACTGAAAATGGAAGACCAACTGATATGATAATTTCATGATTACCCACCACTTTTCTGATGTAATTAAATTCTGGGTTGATTTTTTTTATTAATCTATTTTGTTAATACAACAGTCTGCTTAAGACGCACTTAATTAGGTCTAACAAATGACCGGAACGAAGGGAGAATATTGATAATTGATTTTCTTTTGGACTTGTAATAGCTTATACATGTTATTTGATGATAGTAATAAATGAGGTGCATAAGTTATTATAAGGTCGTAGTAGGTTAATGGGGTATGTCGAGAAGGTTTGAGTTGAATTCACTAATTGAGTTGGTCTAGCCTTTTGTTAATATGAGATCGTCTAGTTATAAGATTATACCACCATGTGTCTTTATCTTCGTTCCTTTGACCTTCGACTCGCGGGTGAGTAGCTTAGAGTCTTGTACTCTAAGTGTAGAGCATAGTTCATTATTGAACTTTAACGATTTTGATATTGAATTTGAGATGGAAATCTGGTTACTATGGAGTATTATATTATGAGACGGAGTAATGAGTAGGACGGAGTAATGAGAGAGATGGGGTAGAGAGTTGAGATTGAATTAATTTTTGGGACGAGAGTGACTTTTATAAGGTTGGGCCGTATCTATAAATTGTTTTGACGCTAGTTTGGTTTATTTTAAATAATTAAATTAATTTCCGTCTCATATTTTATATAACGATAATTCGTTAATATCGTCCTTTCACATAATTATTTTAGGTGCCTCATATGTGGTTGAAGATGAAGAGTAATTTTGGGTTTTAGAAGCTTTCTCAAGTTTATTGCTTGTCTCTTTGCTAGCTTAAGGTAACTATTCCGAGTTACTCGACGAATTAATGTCACATTAGTAGTTAATGTGTGCCTGTTGTTTGATAAGTGTTTAGGTGAATGAATAATGTTAGTAGTAAAGATAATAAGGATGGTAAAATTGTGCTCATATTAATAGTTATCACATGTTAGGATAGTTTACAAAATGAAATTGTAATTAATAGGCTCAAATGAATTTTATGGTGATAATTGTAATGTTTTGTTGATTGTGCCGAAAACTGAGCCTTAGTCCCTTTGACTGATGCGATGTCAGTTAATTGAGTGATTGGTCACCGCAATTTGACCCGTACTGTCGCAGGTCAGGGTTGCGGGTAAAAATTCGGTTGAATGAATTAGATAATCGGCCTTTTTCTTGTTTTAGGCCATTTATTATATCTCTGTTTCACATGTGTAGTTAATTGAATTTAAATAGCTTCTTATTTAGTTAGTTGAATTTAAATAGCTTCTTATTTTGTAGAAATGGCCCTAGTTTCCCCTAAAGCCTTAAATATTGTTAGAATTGCTAGGATTGGAAATTAGTATTGAGTACTTATTGAGGAACTTGGTTTATCTCGCTAAATAGACAATATTATATAGCCTTTCACATGATAGAATGTTAGAATTCATGTTGGTAAGTGGGACTTTTTGCCCTCTTATGGTTAAGTGGATGACTTAATTGACTTGTGTGGTGAGTCGTGTGTGGTGTGGGCTAAAGTATTCAAGCTGGGACTAGCTGGGACTAAGTCCTGGGTGAGTATTTCGGCCTTCATCATAGATAGGTCTTTATAGTCTCTGACGAGTATATGTTCACTGCTTGATAGCCTTTGTGTTCCTGACTAGTGGATGTTTATCCAAGTTGGGGCATGACCTCAGGTACTTATTTTGATAGTATGGGGTCAGCTTAAGTACTAGCCAACCCTTCGGTGGTGTCCTTAGGGTACTCACTTCACTTTGTTTTAAAAAAAGTTGTGAGTCTTGGGTGCGGTGGTGTGTATCCGCATGTCTAGGTCTGCGCAGATTTTAGGCTAGGGTTGTGTTGTCTCTTGGCCATGTTTTCTTAATAGTAACCGCTGAGCCAAGATACCGGTTCGATTACCTTCCCTACCTCGTGGTATAGACTCGAGTTACAAAGTGACTATTGACGGTGCTAAGAACTTATGCCTGTCTTTGATATATTGCCCTTTCTTGTTTGATGATTCTATGAATCATAGAAGGTGAGATGCAAGCCGGCTATGGTTGATAGAGTTTGGATTCCTGGATGTTATGTGATTCACATGATAGTGCAGTATGAGTCGGTCTAGTATTCGCATGCTAGGACTATGTGTTGTTATATTGTTGTTCACATGATAAGCACGATTGTCTAGCATCTATATGCTAAGGCTATGTGTGATTCGTATTCATATTCTTATGTTTACATGTTATATTAATTATGACATTTCGTGGCTGGGAGAACTCGGAGTTACTCCCCACTTGACCGTGGCTTTCGTATTTGTATAAAATGCGAATGACGATGTAGTGATGCATATATGGGGTACATGGACGAGCTAGCGAGCAAAGTAACCTTGGGACCTAGACTGGTTTTATTTCATTGTGACCCTTAAACCTTTTTATGTCACATACATTTTAGGGACATATGTCTCCCTCTTTACATTTGGTTGTATAATTTGCTATTCGCGACTTTAGCGATGGTTAGGTTATGAAACTTCTAGTTAGACCTTGTATGTTTGACACCTTCCAATTTGGATATCTTTATAACAGGTTCAGGTTTTAAAAATTACAGGTTTTTACCCAAATGAACCTATTACAAACATATCCTATCAGTTTTTCTGTAGAATTACGTGTTTACTTTTCCGCAATAAATGAGGGTGTCACACAGACCCCAACCAATATGAAGTTTATATACTCCCTCCATTCAACATTTATTACCCCATTTCAATATAATACCTCTCACATATAATGGAGAAATGGGATGATAATTGTTGAATGGAGGGAGTATATGATACTTGGGACTTAGAGTTTTTAGATTTTGTTCATTAATACCTGTTTGTTTTTCAATTGATCAAAGAAAACAATAATATCTACTTTGCATAATCAACTCAATGATGCAACAAATCTCCTTCTTTAGAATAACAACCATAATTTAATCATTGTTGGGTCAAATGGTAGTTACGTAAAAATATTTAGAGGTAGTTAAATGTTATACCTCCCGGTCAAATTATAGACATACCTTTGAATGTGAACCAAATTCCAATGCAATACTACATGGTTGGGGCTGCTTATGACACCCCCCCCCCCCCCTCTCCTTCCTTCTCATAACAATAGTCTTGCCCCTCATCTTCTCATTTGAAACAAAATCCTTCACGCATGCCCCTATTTTTCTTCCCTATTCACACACATGATCTAAAACAATCTCATCCGTTGAAAGATCGATCCTTGTCTTAGAAATTTCTCTCAAATTTATCCAACCAAGTGAAAAACTAAACCCCTACTTCTAAAAAAATCCACAATCCAATGGAAACTAACCGTTGCTCTCGACAATGTTGTTAGAATTAAGATTTTACTTTAATTTGGATTGATGGGGTCAAGATTAAGTTTATTAGTATGATCTTTTGAGGTTTCTTGTTATTATTCATGTTATCTATATGTTAGAATGCAAGCGATATTTTGCTGATAAATAACCTTATTTATTATCACTATCCTCGTTAAACTCATCACCCTCCACAAATGCACCCTCCGTCCACCCCATTAATTTACCCGCAAAATAAAACATCAGTCACTGTGATTAGTTCTTACTACTTGAAACAACCTCCAATCCACTACTACTATCTGTACCTTTGTGCCACGTTTTACATCTACGAAATCATAAATCACATTCACCTCCATGAAACACCAATCTTTACTCCAAATGATATGGATCCTCGTCTCCCTTATCGAAGACAATTTATTTCTCCTTCAACAAAGAAAAGTTTACGAAACAATCTTCCCTCTTATCTCTCTCCCTTTCCCTTCCTAATCTTTTTCTCGCCCCCTCCTCTACCTCTATTCCAAATACTCAAATAAAGTGTTTGGGTACTGTGTTTGTAAACTAAATAAGTTTGAATATTATATATATACACGAACTTTGATATTTATTTCATTTTGCATAAATAAATCTTACTACCTCCATCTCAATTTTATTGACCTTTTTTCTTCAAATTTTATTATCTCATAATTATTATCCCCTTTCTAGATCTAGTGAGGAAAAACTTTAGTCATCCAACTCGTCGCAATCAACCTCATTCCCACTCGAAACAACCTTTAGCCTACTACTTAATCCCTTCGGTTCACACATAAAACGGACTAAAATGCAAAGTTTTAATCTCTCTCTTGAAAAGTCCATCTAACTAACAGAAAACTAACCGCTACTTTCTGAATTTCATCATTCTTACATCCCGTAAAGATTAAGTTGAACATGACAAAAAAAAATGCAGAAACTTAGGTTTTGTTTGATAACGACAGATTTAACATTTGTTTTTAGCATTTTGAGAGTTTTTACACTATTTAAATAACAAATGTGCTATTTTGAGTGTTGATCATCGACATATTAAAATAGTAGATTGTGGTGTAATTTACTGTTTTACATTATGACCTTCAATTAGTATATTATAAGAAAATAAAAATTGAGTTTTTTTAATCTCTGAGGAAATTAAAGATGAAACTTTATCTTTATCATATTTATAATTAATATTCTTCACTTAAAATATATAAATTTAAGCAAGTTCAAATAAGTTAGCTAAAAGTTATAAATCACAAATTGTACGAAGCAGTATAATTATTTTTTTTATTAATATGAAATAAATTTCATAAATTTTATGAGAATATTAATGCGGTAGAGAACTATAGAAGAGTTGGCATGTACGTGACCCCCTTTTAGGTTTAAATTTTTCATTTTTTTTATATTTTTGCCTAAAGGTGGTTAAAGCATCGTATTATGCATGACGAATATTTCTCACCCTTCCCCAATTCGTATCGCTCCCTAAATTATAGTGATGATGTGGTCAATTAACACAAAAAAAAAAAAATTTATAGCATCAACAATAATTAGTATGCTCTATGTAATTGAATAGTACCATTTTTTATGCATGTAAATTTGTCAGAAGAAAAGCTTGAGAGAGACGGTCTTCACTATGTTAGAGAAAGACTACTCTTACCCTTTTATGTGTTTATCATGACTTTTTTTAATGTTGGTCGTTGCTTGAATTGAATCTTAACCTTATACATATTTCTATAATAAGTGTATCTAATTTACCTTCAAGCCTCATTCAAATCTATTTTATTACTCGTGGTACCATTTTTACTTTAAATTGTAAAATAATCGCACAATAAAGGTTTTCAAACATTTACTCATTTGTCATAATATGATATTTCGATTCGCATATTAGTAGCAACTTTCTTTATCTTTTAATACTCCTTGAAAAATAGATATCAAACTTTGTACTTATCAAAAATTTGTGAATACCTTATTTAAATTTTGATTAATGTACTTTTATATAACGACAAATGAATGTAAATAATATAATAATAAATTATCAATAGAAGTTGAAGTGTATTGTGAGGGAAATAACTTTAAAATTAGTAGGAGAAATACATATGATATTTGAAAAATAAACTTCGTATTATGTATAATTAAATATGACATTAGCAATAACAAAGGACCTAAGTGCATATTTCAGCGTTCATTTTACTCTTTACATGAGTAAATTCCATGCAGTACGTATTATGCATGCACATTTGTCACAACCCGGTTCAGCCTATGGCCTTTTAGCCTCATAGTACCTCATTTTTTTAATCGGAAGTTGTCATAAAATTGGATATTATAAATATAGCAAATGTTTTTTTCCTTCTAATTTAATAAAAAGTGAACAAATACTAATGAATATTTTTTTAGTATTAATAAATTGTAGATAATTAATTTATTTTCTGTTTCTAATAATAAAATTGTAAAATAATTAATTAATTCTCATTTTTAATAGGAAAATCATATTCCTAATTATAATAGAAAAATATTAAATAATTATTATCTCCTAATTCTAATAGTATAAATGTATAATTAGGGACAAAAAAGCCTTAATAAATTGTTAATTTATTTCCTATTTCTAATAGGAAAATTGTAAAATAATTAATTAATTCTCATTTCTAATAGGAAAATTATATTCCTAATTAAAATAGAAAAATTGTAAATAATTAATTATCTCCTAATTCTAATGCTAATAGTAATATTAGAAAAAAAAAAGCCTCCTTTAGTTATATACTAGATTAAATGCCCGTGCAATGCACGGGCCTAAATGTAATACTCATCTTCCTCAACTTTTTAAAGAACTCAAAATAACATATGCAATAAAGAAAAGATAAGTGATTTGGCAGGCATATATGAAGCCATAACAATTTCCTTCCCCGCTCAATTGACGTATAATTATCTATTAGAACAATATTGAAAAGTGAAACTTAATCTAAATTATATAATTTTATGAAGAAAACGAAAATCTTATAAAAGGTTGTGATTACAACCGGATATAAATTACATGACAAAACTTTGTTTACATAGACCGAGGTTATGCCTGTGGCCCACGCCTCCTATTTGTTCAGGGCGGGCGGCCAATCTTGATTTCGAACTCCCGGGATTGACCTCATAATCGTAGAATTGGTGTTGCTCCTGTTGCTGGATCGGGACAGCTATCTTGCTTGCTTTCTTGATCGGGTTACCTCATAGTATTGGAAAAGCTTTTTGTTTTGTTATAATGCTTACCGGTAACCAACCCCTTATTCTTGTCTTAATGTTACTATTAGTATTTCTTAGTATTCGTCGGGGTCAGCTGCTTCTCGAACCAAGGACAGCTAGCCGTTGGCCCTTTATGGTTCTTTATATCTCGACACATCTGTTGGCGTATTAACATGCATCACTGGTGAAGGTAGCCGCACCACAATTTATATTGTGATCTAAGGCAGGTTGTAATAAGTAATAACATGTCATTGCAAGTGTATGGATAGGATTTTACAAATCATACATTTACCTCGAATGTATTTCTTAATTAATAAATATTCTTCTATTTTAATTCTAATTTTTTCTATGAAGTATTTGCTTTTAAATGGAGTAGTTCACAAAAAGGGATCCTAATATTGCTCGAAAGTCGTTTAAGAAAATTAGGCTCTCTATAAACTCGAAAAGGGTAGTGACTTACAATTTTTAGACTCTCTGTGATCGCTCGAGATAATCTTCCTTTATATTAAAGAAAATAACTCAATCTACTTATCAATAATTAGGATTTTTTTATATTGATTTTGTAGTAGGAGTTTGTATTAGATTATTAAGTTATGATGCTGAACTTTTTAACTTGTGCCATGTCAATCATGTTAAAGAATACTACAGATCAATAATCCTATGTCCACTAATAAATTCTAAGTCCTCTAATCCGAAATTGTTTTATAATTCAATAACTTGTTGAATTGTAAATAAAAAAACGTAGGAAATGAAAATTCAAAATTGCCTGAATATAGTTGTTGTTCATGATGGAACGAATTCCATTGGTTTATTGTGTCAAAGCATACAAAATAAATAGTCGTTCGTTCATTCATATGTTAGATGAATGCAAAGTATGAGTAGTATCAAGTTATCAATTTAGATAAATAGTGCAATTCATTAAAAGTTACTCCATGTGTCCCAAAACAAAATTCTCGTCTAAAACGTATGTATCCGGCTTAAATTTATTATCTGTCGTAAGTCTAAGACAGGAGTAAGAATAGGATAAAAGCATAATGCATGAGAAAGACAAAGGATTGGTCTTGTATGCTAGAGTAAGATGATACTTGACCCGAAAACGGATACCTCCGTTTTAAGGGAAACTTTATTTATTTGTCCTTTTTTATTCGTTGTGAGATATATTTTAATCAAAGGACTTTATTTATTCGTCTTTTTTTATTCTTTGTGAGATGTATATTAATAAAAAATAAATAAATGATGAGACGATGGAGGAATAGATAGTAAAATTAAATTGTCTTGAAACTGAGATGTGCACATATAATGATTGAAATTATCATTTACAAACTTTTGTTAGTAGTAGTCAATAATATAAGCAAATAGATAAACTTTTTTTTTTGTCCGAGAAATAGATAAACTTTTAAGTTAATGGAATTTAGACGTATTCCAACAACAACAAAAAAACGCTAATGTCTTTAATAATCATCTAACGCCCTATTTTTGTAACACTCTACACTTTTTAAATTATAAATTATAAATTAGTATATCCAGCAATAACATTGATGTCGAATAATCCTGTATAACATACCCAAAGATCATAATGTTAAAAAAAAAAAAAAGATAATGATTAAAATAGATCAAAAATTAAAATATCACATCGCAACTAAAAATAATCTAGAGAATAAAATAAAATTGATAGAATTAAGAGGAGTTTGTAAATAAAAAATAAAAGAATGAAATTGCTCAACATGAATTGATCTAATTTTTACAAAGCATATATACACACAAATTGTAGCTGTTAATGTCTTATATGCAAATAGGACTCTCGGTAGAGTTATTGTATGTTGATACCTCCTCTAAGTTAAAAAGATTATTCTTTTTTTATATATTCTTTTTTTTCTATCATTTAGATTTAATTGACATTATTTATTAATATTAGGTGCTTCAGAGACTCTAATATCGCTCGAAAAAAGCTTCCTTTAATAATATAGACTAGATTTAATGCTCGTGCGATGCACGGGCCTATTTGTAATGTTTTATTGAAATAATGCAGTAACTGAAAATATTTGTATGACCGAAACTGTGTGCTACTTTATACGTGTGGTGTTCTATTCATAATAGGACATTAATAGTATCCTGATCAATTAATTGCAGTATCAAATGCAGTATTTTATTATGTTTAAATTTCAATACATTGTATGTAAGGTTAGTAAGCATGCATTAAGAAATATGAACCATTCCATCTATACATATACTCCAACTGTTCCAATCATTTGTTTACGTATTTTATTTTAAGGCGTCTCATTCATTTGCTTACCTTTCTGTATTAGGTAAATTTTTTATAGGTTATTTGATCATATACATAATTATGTTCATTTGTCATCCATTAACAACTATCATAAATGGTCCCCTTCTCTTTACTTGCGCTTTGTGCCAAAATCAAAGGTAAACAAATAATCGGGACTGATAAAATATATGCGAAGGTACATGTTGATGTTTGTTCGCCTATTATATACTATTTCTATTACAATTAAGATATTTAGTGGGTATTAAATTTCATTCAAGAAAATGATCTTATGATCCCACAACCCTTCAGATTTCACATGTATGCAATCTCCATGTAAAGTACTACT